>NC_070626.1:30193142-30376166 GCF_947347685.1 Pleuronectes platessa
GTGAGTGACAGATGACTGAGGGACAATGAGCAGAGCAGAACTGAGATAATTTTAATGAATAAAGACAGATTAAGAAAGAAAGTCTGAAAAGTGAAGAAGGATTTAAGGACCTCAGAGTCTCCAGTCGACAGTTTGGACTCTCCAGTCCAGAACACAGCAGCTTCACTCCTGAATCCTGCAGGGAGTTTACACTCAGATCCAGTTCTCTCAGATGTGAGGGGTCTGACTTCAGAGCTGAGGCCACTACTTCACAGTGAGTCTCTGAGAGTCCACGACCATCGAGTCTGTAATTAAAGAAAATATCTGTTAGAATAAAATCAGAAAACAACATTCATACAAAACGTGATCATGTGACCCTCACCCTGGTAAATCCCCTTTTTGTCTCATGAACATATTAAAAACTCCTCAAGAGAATCATTTCAGATTTGCTACAAGCGGTCGTTTAGACTGACAGAAGAACTCATTAGATTCAGGTGGTCAAAGGTCAAGGTCACACAACATTGAGCCCAACCCCTAAGGTCACTCACGTGACATTGTTGATAAATGGTCTTGAGGAGGGCATCATTCTAGGTAAAGACCGTGGTGACGATCTGAGTGAGGTAAAAATAGATCAAGCTCTGATCTCACTGCGTGTGTCGCACTGAGCGAGTGAGTGTGTGAGGGGGGGGGGGGTTCATGGAGCGGCTCATTCTTCGATGAGTTAATGCGATAAAATAATTAACACGTGTTATGTGCAGATCTGCTCCTTGTTTTGCAGTGCTCCTGGAGCTCCTCCTTCAGCCCCTCCTTCTCCTCATTACCTGGCACCTGCTGCTGCCTTAAAAGCCTGGGAGGCTTCACTCATGGGGCTCGCTAGGCAGGGCTGGCCGCATGGCTCCCATTCACCAGTCTGATTACCAGTCATAACAATAAACCCAGTTTTCTTATATTTAATCCTTGTTTGTCTACTTTATGTTACTTCCGTCGAGCCGGGTTGTAACATATTGGGGACTGGTCCGGGATCAATCTGGATGAGTTACTTTTTTTTCTATTTTTCCCCTAGACAGAGTAACCCGGTATGCTTTGGTGGTGTTTGGTAGGGTGGCTGTGAGCAGCTTCTTGTCATGGTGAGTATGGTGAGCATTGAATCTGAGTGCTATGATTTTAAGTTGTGAGTGATCGCCCTGGTTAGTTAGGGAGTGTGCCAGCTGGGCAGAGCAATCTGTCCTTCCATCGGTGCACTATTTGTTATATTTATTTATTTATTTGTTTTTTTCGAGGTAATCCTGGGTGGAGACTTGTTCTCTGGTGGGGGCGAGCATTTCAGGGCCTTGGTCACATGGCTGAGGTTAACTGAGCTTTGCTTTAAAGAGGCCTCGAGCCCGGCACGCCTCAGAAGACAGTTAGGGTTAGTTTGAAGTTAGGCAGGTACCAGGGGGCTTGCTTAGATGATCATTTGCACTCGGAGGCTTGCTCACTGTGCTCAGCAGTGATTGATTTGTAAAGTTATTTGAGTTAGTGACTGCTTTATGGGGACAGTTGTGGTAACATGTCCAGGGTCCTAACTTTGTTTTGTATAGCTTGTGGATTTGTCAGGTGCGGTGTGTGTGGTGTCTAGCTTGACTTGGTGGGCTAGTTCTCCCGGAGGTTGTTGTTGCCTTGGTCTTGATTACCAGCAGGGTCCATTTTGGTAATGGGTTTTTATGGGTAATATTTTGTGCTACTTAGTAGCTAGATGGGAGTTACTAGGCCTATCTCTGTGATCATGGGTTCAAGAATCATTTAGTAGAGAGAATTTGTGATAAGCTGTAGTGTTGGATGAGGTGTGTACTGGGCGTACTGGTTTAAGTTGAAACCTTGGGTAACGGCGATTGGTGTATTTTGGTTATGTTTGGTTACTGAAGTTATCTAGTATGGAGGCTATCGATGACTTTATTAGTGCACCCTCGGAGGAGTTGCTTTGTCAGCTCACTAAAGAACAGCTCCTTAGCCTTGCCAGCCATTATGACATTGAGATTGCCAGTGGTGATAAACGTCTTAAAGATAATTTAAGAGAAGCACTTAAGGCTAGCCTAGCAGAAGGAGGCGTCCTAAAGCCGTCTGCTTTACCAGCATATCAGCATCAACTTGATCTTCCTCAAATGTCAGATGCTGTGCTGGAGTTCAGGTTGAAGGAGTTGGCGTTTCGAGAATTAGAACTAGAGGATAAAGAAAAAGAGCGTATCCTTAGGGAAAGACAAATGCACCTAGAACATGAGCGTTTCCTAAAAGAGCTTGAATTTAAGCATGCTGCTTTGAGCTCATCCAGTTCTGCCTCGGCTCAGTTTAATGTAGCGAGCAACATCAGACTAGTACCTCCATTTGCTGAGAAAAATGTTGAGAGGTACTTCGCTCATTTTGAACGAGTGGCTACTGTGTCAGACTGGCCAATACATGCCTGGACATCGCTTTTGCAAAGCGTTCTGGTGGGAAAAGCACAAGACGCTTACACTGCTTTAAACATTGAGGATATCAAGGACTATGGAAAAGTTAAAGGTGCTATTCTAAGAACTTATGAGCTCGTTCCTGAGGCGTACCGCCAGCGTTTTAGAGGCCTCAGTAAGCTGGATGAACAAACTTATGTTGAGTTTGCAAGAGAAAAGGAGATCAGTTTTAGCTCTTGGTGCAAGTCACAGAAGGCTGAAACTAAGGAAGATCTTAGACAATTAGTTCTGCTGGAAGACTTTAAAGATTGTCTGCCTACTGCCGTGTGTACTTATCTCAGTCAGCAAGAAGTGACCACTCTTGATAAGGCTGCTGTTCTAGCAGACAAGTTTGTATTGACGCTCAAGGTAAACTTTGATAACAACCAAGGTGAGTGAAAAGGAAGGACTGGTTTTAATAGACCTCGGTTTCCAACCACTTCCTCCACCAGCTCAAAACCTCCTCCCACCGTTTCTACAGCTTTCACTAGAAGATCGGCTACTGTGAGTACTCCATTAGAGAGGACTTGTTTTTATTGCAAGAACAGTGGTCACTTCGTTGCAGATTGCCCTGTCTTGAGTAAGAAACAAGAGTCTTATAAGCCTGTTGCCTTACTAAAAACTGTGAAAAATGGTGCTGTCATCCAAAACCTCGACCAACCCGCTCAAAAGAGTGAGCTGCCTGGTTCTTCGTCTTTCCTTATGGATGGTTTTGTGTCTCTTGTCACTGATCCTTCAACCAAGCAACCGATTAAGATTTGGAGAGATAGTGGAGCTTTTCAGTCTTTGATTCTACAGGACCTCCTACCGTTTTCTGACCAGTCTAAGTTGGGTTCCAGTGTCCTCGTCCAAGGGTTTGGGGGGGGGGGGGGGGGTATCTGTCTCTGCCTATGCATAACCTTACACTTGAAACTGGTCTTGTTTCTGGGGAAGTAGCTGTAGCTGTGTGTTCAAGCATTCCCATTAAAGGGGTGTCCTTCATCTTGGGAAATGACCTAGCCGGTGGTAGGGTGCTTGCGGCTCTTGAGGTTGTTCCTTTTCCTGTAGTGTCAAAATGCCCAGATGATCTTGAGAAGCAATACCCAGAAGCATTCCCTGTCTGTGTCACTACCCGTGCCATGTCAAAGAAGAAGAAACAAGACAAAGAAGCTGATTCTGATATTGCACTGTTTGACACATTTTTGGCGAAGGGTGACATGTTGGGATTTGGTAAAGTGTTTCCCTCTGGTAACGAGCTCAAGTGTGAGCAGGGGGGAGATGAAACCTTATCTTCTCTTTTTGACCAGGTTGTTCCTGATGATGAGATGACAGCTGTGTCTTGTTGCTATTTTGTAAACAATGGTGTGTTACTGAGAAAGTGGACTTCTCCAAAACTGTGCTGTCATGATGATTGGAGTAGTGTGTTTCAAGTGGTAGTGCCAAGTGTCTACCGTCAGGATGTCTTGCAGTTGGCTCATGATCATTGTCTTGCTGGTCATATGGGGATTAAGAAAACTTTAGACAGAGTGCTGAGACATTTCTTTTGGCCTGGTGTGAAATCTGATGTTGCTGAGCATTGTAGAACATGTCATGTGTGCCAAACTATTGGTAAGCCCAACCAGAAGATTCCCCCAGCTCCTTTACATCCTATCCCTGCCATAGGAGAGCCTTTTGAGCGTATCTTGATTGATTGTGTTGGTCCCCTTCCTCGTACTAAATCAGGTAACCAGTACTTATTGACAATCATGTGTACAGCTACCCGGTTTCCTGAAGCTATCCCTCTACGTAGAATCACTGCTTCAGCCATTTCCAAGGCCCTTATTAAGTTCTTTACAGTGTTTGGCCTGCCAAGAGTTATCCAGACCGACCAGGGTTCGAATTTTGCTAGATTTATGCTAGACTTTGTTTGTAATTTTCGGTCAAAACTGAACAAGGCATGTGAGCTGGCGAGGCAGAACTTGGGGGAAGCCCAAGCCCAAGGACGGATGAAGGGGTGGTATGACCAAAGGGCAAAGCATCGAGCGTTCTCTCCTGGTGACAAGGTGTTGGTGCTGCTGCCACTTCCGGGATCTGCTTTGCAAGCTCGATTTAGCGGTCCATATGTGATTGAGCGTCGGGTGGGTGAGTTGGATTATGTGATAAAGACTCCAGAACGAAAGCGTAAAACACGTCTCTGTCATGTTAATCTGTTGAAACAGTACTGTGAGAGGAGCCAGGCTGGGCTCTCAGGGGTGAAGACGGTTGCTGTGCTGAGCACTTCGATTCCTGTGGGTGAAAAGGACATTGATGGTGTTGTTGAACGTGGGGTCTCTCGTGCTAGGCTTCCGAACTCAGAAATTGTAGCCAATTTGGAGGTCCATCTGTCTTATCTCGAGTCATCACATCGGTCCGACGTTATTGAGGTTATTTGTAAATATCCTGCCCTGTTCTCTGATGTGCCTACTTGTACCAATGTTCTCCAGCATGACATTGATGTCGGGGAGGCTGCACCTATTAGGCAACACCCTTACAGGGTAAATCCTGAGAAACGCCAGCTGATGAGCAAAGAAGTGGATTACATGTTGCAGCTCCCCGTGTTTGCTGGTTGATAAGTCAGATCGCACACCTCGATTTTGTACTGATCTTCGCAAAGTCAACTCTGTCACAAAGCCTGATTGCTATCCTCTTCCCCGTCTAGATGATTGCATTGACAGAGTAGGGTCTGCAGCTTGTGTCACTAAGTTAGACCTCCTGAAAGGCTACTGGCAGGTCCCTCTTACTCAGAGAGCTCGTGAAATCTCTGCCTTTGTGACTCCAGATGACTTCTGTCAGTATACAGTTATGGCTTTTGGAATGCGAAATGCACCTGCCACATTCCAGCGGCTTGTTAACCTGGTGTTGAAAGGGGTTGCAGATTGTGAAGCATACCTTGATGACATAGTTATTTATAGCTCCACTTCGATGTGTATGTCTCTTCCAGTCAGGTCCTGGTGGTCTACACCGACCATAACCCACTTGTGTTCATCGGCAGAATGAGGAACTCCAACCACCGGCTGATGCGATGGAGTCTGTTTCTGCAGGGCTTTAACCTGGAAATAAAGCACATCCGTGGAAGGGACAATGTGCTCGCAGGTGCCCTTTCAAGGTCATAAGTGTCAGAAGCATATGTGATGCAACATTTCAATTTATTTTGGTGTTAATTTGTTGTGTGTAACTTGGCGGTTGCCTAGAGCAACCGTTTTAAGGGGGGGGGGGAGGGGGTGTTATGTGCAGATCTGCTCCTTGTTTTGCAGTGCTCCTGGAGCTCCTCCTTCAGCCCCTCCTTCTCCTCGTTACCTGGCACCTGCTGCTGCCTTAAAAGCCTGGGAGGCTTCACTCATGGGGCTCGCTAGGCAGGGCTGGCCGCATGGCTCCCATTCACCAGTCTGATTACCAGTCATAACAATAAACCCAGTTTTCTTATATTTAATCCTTGTTTGTCTACTTTATGTTACTTCCGTCGAGCCGGGTTGTAACACACGTTAATTCCACAAATTAATCATCCCGCATTAACGCGTTAATTTTGACAGCCCTTATATATATATATAAATAAATATATGGAAAACTCCAGCACAGTGATCACTTGGATTTCACTCTCCACACCTGATCAAGTTGCTCTTATATGTAAATGAGAACAATGAAATTGTATATATACACAACCCAAATATATACATATATTTAATAGGTTGAAAATGATATGCATTTAGTTTTTAGTTTAACAGAAACCCTCCCCTATTTTTAAAAGGCAACTGAATCATTTTAACGGTTTGTCATGACAATTATACTCCAAGTCAGTAGGTGGCGCTGTGGTGCAGCGGTGGATCTGAGGGGCGTCTGTATAAACAGGCTCAAGTATCTTAATCGTATCTTAAGTAGTGCGCACTTCATATTAAATCTGAGTTCGTTCTGTAACTAGTTTCCCTTCTTAAAATCCACAGGTAAGACAAATCTCAGTTTTAACAACTAGTTTAAGTGTCGGTCAAGAGTGAATGTTATTTTGGTTGTTAGATGAGTGCTGATTAAAGTGTGGTTAAAGTACAAGAATGTATAGTTTAGTGACTCGTCGTCCTGACGGGCTTCGTCGGCGGGTGCACGTACTTTTTCTTTTGGATTTAAGTTTTAACCAATGTTGTAATAATTCTGTATCACAAATATTGCGGTTCTGTGGAGATGACATTGTTCTGGTGAATAGTTTAAAAGTATTTTAAGCCAGCTCTTGGCGTATGTTCACCAGTGAAATGTTATATGTTCACAAGCTTTACTTTATCAGCCAAAGCCGGTTCACGCCATTTTGTGAGAGGCCGCTGAGGAGTTGGAGTGTGTGCGTGCGCAGTGTAAAATGGCGATATGTGTGATGGAAGAAAGTGTTAAAAACAGGAATTGGTTTATGTTATGTGTGTATGAGTCAGTGAATTAATTATGTCCAGTGAATATGCTTTAGTCTTGTTAATTATTGTTTATGTATCTGTCATTTCATGTTTGTGTTATTTTTGAGTAAAAAGTTAACAGAAAGCACTGTAACCAGTGAATCCGAATGGAGAATTGAGATGAATGATGTATGAAGATTTATAAGTTGTGATATAATATATTAAATCAGAGTTCGTTCTGAGCAAGACGTGTAACTCTTAAAATCCACAGAGTCATGTATCCATTGGTTACACAGTGCTCCCTTGCTGCTGGTCCAAATTCCCCTAGGTCTGGTGCCAGTAACAAATACAGTAATTAAGTATACATACATATGAATACACACACAGGCAAACAAACTCCAGCCAGTAGCCACTTGTCCTTAAGCGCTCCAAGGGGCCTGGAGCCAATCTCAGCTGACACAAAATTTCAGTTTGCAATCAATCTAACTCCGATCTACATGTCTTTGGGTTTGTGGAGGAAGCTGGAGAACCCAGAGAAAACCCTGCAGACACCAGGAGAACATCTTCCTCACAGAAAAGCTGCACTAACAGGGTTGACAAATGCAGCACCATGCTGCCCAAAACAATGACAACCATTTAACACTGAGTGTTGACCTATAGAGAAGAGGTCAGGGGCTTCGAAACATGGTGCCAAGAGAACAACCTATCTCTCAACGTCGGCAAGACCAAGGAGAAGATCGTGGACCTCAGGAAGCTGCAGAGGGGGGGTCACGGTCCGATACACATGAATGGAGCTGTAGTCGAGAGAGTCCCCGAGTTCAAGTTCCTCGGTGTGTTCATCACAGATGACCTGACCTGGTCCAAACAAGCGGACTCTGTGGTCAAAACTGCACAAAAGCGTTTATACTTCCTGAGGAGACTCAAGAAGTTTGGCATGGCTGCAAAAACACTTACAAACTTTTATAGGTGCACCATTGAGAGCATCCTCTCAGGCTGCACTACTGCCTGGTACGGTAGCTGCTCCGCTGCTGATCGCAAGGCCCTGCAGAGGGTGGTAAAGACAGCGGAGCGCATCATCGGCTGCCATAGCTAAAGGACCACAGCCACCCAGCATCCGAGCATGGTCTACCAGACTCACAAACAGCTTCTTCCCCCAGGCTATTAGGCTTCTGAACAATCACACTGACCCTCCGAACAGTCAACATGTACATTCTGCTCCCACACTCATACAAATACACTTACTTCACATATATTTATTTTATTTAATTTAATACTTCCCACTCCTTCACCCTGTAAACTGCTGATTCATTTGACTGTTATATTTTACTATGTTATATGTTATATAGTATGTTATTTTTCTATTTTGTAAAGTCGTCTACTGCGTAGATGTTGCCTTCACAAGAATTTCACTCCTCCAATGACACTGTCATTGGTGCATGTGACAATAAACTTTGATTAGAAAGACGACTCATCTCCACTGATTGAACATGTTATTGATCATGTCTGGACTCACCGAGCCTTCCTGCAGTTCCTCACAGCTGGGATCAGTCTCCGTCGACCCTGTTCTGATGTGTTGAACTTCTTCAGGTCCAACTCATCCTGAACCTCCTCTGACATCTGCAGCATGTAGGCCAGAGCTGAGCAGTGGATCTCAGAGAGTTTCTTGGATTTGTTCTTTGACGTCAGGAACTGTTTCATCTGCTGATGAACTGAGTGGTCGTTCATCTCAGTCAGACAGTGGAAGATGTTGATGCTTCTGTCAGGAGAAATGTCATCACTCTGCATCTCCTTCAGGTTGTTGATGACTCTCTGGATGATCTTTGGATTGTTCCCTCTCCGACCCAGCAGGCCTCCTAAGACTCTCCGGATGATCTTTGGATTGTTCTCTGTCCGACCCAGCAGGCCTCCTAAGACTCTCTGGTTGGACCCCAGACTGAGGCCGTGAAGGAAGCGAACAAACAGGTCCAGATGACCATTTGTACTGGTGAGGGATTTCTCCATGGTTCTCTTCAGGAGGTCATCCAGGGAGAAGGTAGTGTCTGTGTTCCCATATGGTCCCAAGAAGTTGTTAAGTTCTTCTGTGTTCCTCTTGGTGTAACAGTGGAACATGTAGACTGCAGCCAGAAACTCCTGAACGCTGAGATGAACAAAGCAGTAGACTGATTTCTGGAAGATCACACACTCTCTTCTGAAGATCTCAGTACAAACTCCTGAGTACACCAAGGCCTCTGTGGTTTTCAGACCAAACCACTCAAGGTCCTCTTGGTAGAACATGATGTTTCCTTCCTCCAGATGTTTAAGTGCCAGCATCCCCAGCTTCAAGAGAACGTCCCTGTCAGCCTCCATCAGCTGCTTTGGAGTCGTCTCATGTCCCTCACCGTACTTGTTGTTCTTCCTCTTTGTCTGAAACATCAGGAAGTGTGAGTACAGGTCAGTCAGGGTCTTGGGCAGCTCTCCTCTCTGGTCTGTGGTCAACATGTGCTCCAGAACTTTAGCACTGATCCAGCAGAAGACTGGGATTTGACACATGATGTGGAGGCTCCTGGACGTCTTGATGTGTGAGATGATTCTGCTGCACAGCTCTTCATCACTGAATCTCCTGCTGAAGTACTCCTCCTTCTGGGCGTCGGTGAAGCCTTGTACTTCTGTGACCCTGTCAACACATGAAGGGGGGATCTGATTGGCCGCCGCAGGTCTGGAGGTTATCCAGACGAGAGCCGAGGGAAGCAGATTCCCCCGGATGAGGTTTGTCAGCAGCACGTTGACTGATGACCTCTGTGTGACATCAGACACCAGCTCCCTTTGGTTGAAGTCCAGAGAAGGTCTGCTTTCATCCAGGCCGTCAAAGATGAACAAAGGTTTACAGACAGTGAGCGCATCTGCCATGAGCTTATGTAACGCTGGATGGAAAACACGGAGCAGCGTGAGCAGACTGTGCTGCTGGTCCTTCACCAGGTTCAGCTCCCTGAACGAAAGCACAGTCAGCAGACCCACATCCTGGTTTTCTAAACCCTCTGCCCAGTCCAGAGTGAACTTCTGCACAGAGAAGGTTTTTCCAACGCCAGCGACTCCGTAGGTCAGGACGACTCTGATGCTGCTCTGCTGGTCAGTTAAGGCTTTAAAGATGTCGTGGACCTTGATGGGAGTGTCGTGGAGGTTCTTCTTCTTGGAAGCCTTCTCAAGCTGCATCACTTCATGTTGAGTATTAACCTCTTCACTCTGTCCCTCTGTAATGAAGAGCTTAGTGTAAATCCTGTTGAGGAGGGTTCTACTTCCTGTTTCATCAGCTCCTTCAGTCACATGTTCACATCTCCTCCTCAGACTGAGCTTATGTTCATCTAAAACCTCCTGCAGACCACGATCTGCTGAAAGACAAGAAACAATGTGAGAGACAGAGAATCTGCGAATCTGCTGATTATTTTCATCAGATACAGAAAAACGACAGAAAATAAAAGCTTTTTAACTTTGTGCTTTTATAACGATGTTAAATGTTGATGCTGTATGAAGGAACAAAATAAAACCACGTGTGCTGTTGTCAGAAGTGAAGTCATCAGCAGACACATGTACAGTGCTGCTCTGACCGGCTGTCTGACCTCCAGCTCCTGCTCTGGATCGTTGTCCACAATGGGGACAGGAGGAAGATCCTGAAGAACCAGACTGGTCCCAGTATGAGGTGATGCACTGTCTGCAGAACCAGTGTCCACAGCTGAGGGGGACTGGAACCTTCAAGACGTCCTGACACGAAGCACAGCAGGACGACTGCTCCTCCTCAGAAACATGACTCCTCTTCCTCTCTCTGTGAAGACATTTCATGATAACTCACATGTCACAGTCACAGTTTGTCATTACTTCTGTCAAGGAGGTTTTGTTTTCAGCCAGAATGTTTGTGTGTTGGTTGGTTTGTTCGTTAGTGGAATTATTAAAAACACTGAACAGATCACCAGTAAACTGTGTCCTAATGCAGGGGCCACACTAGAGGAAACTAGATCCTCTTCAGAGCAGGTCATAGTAGAAACAGTCTCTTACTTTGTGTGTGAGGGTCCAGGTTCATTACTGAACTCTGGAGGAAGTCCTTTGGACCAGTCACTCTTCAGTGACTCACACTCACAGCTGGACCCTGGAGACTCTGCTCTCAGTCTGTGGTCCTGACATCTGCAAACACAAACATGGTTTTATTCAGAACACATCATTCACTGGTTCACAGGTTTGTAGCAGGTCTCTTACTTTGTGTTTGAGGGTCCACGTTCATTACTGAACTCTGGAGGAAGTCCTTTGGAACAGTCACTCTTCAGAGACACACAGCTGAACACTGGAGACTCTGCTCTGTCCTCCACTTCCTCCTCATAACCACTCATCTTCAGTCTGAGAGGAAAAACACTGCGAACTCAAAGGAATCAGGACAAACAAGACCGTCAAGAAACACACCCAAAAATACCAAGCAAGAAGACACACACACAAACACACAAACACACACACACACATACACACCAGCTAAGGTGACTGTAACGAATGATTATGAAAACACGTTCTGTTATTAAACACTTGATGAACAGATGTGATGAAGATAAAACGTGAAATTATGAGTTAACTCTGATAATTAGTCCTTTGAAGGCTCTTTGTTCCACAGCTGCTGTTCACTTCTCTCTCTGGGATCCAATCACATGAAACTACGTCTGTCACCAGGTGTGAACTGACAAACTCAGAGTCTCTTGATCAGCAGACGGATGTAAACAACAGGTGTGAGAGTGAGATAGTAAAACTTTCAGAAAGTTGTGTTCACACTCACCTGCTCACTTTTCTTCCTTCTGCTCATCCAAGTGAAAATGGAGTCTGACACTTCCCGATCTCATGCTCCTCCTCCCTGTTAAACCAGTTCTGTCTTGAAAACAACCAGTTCAAAGTCCAGTTCATACACATGAAAATGAACTGTGTCATGTTCACAGATCTTTTTTTATCGGGATGGTATTTAGTTAACTAGAAAATTCCTCCTGCCGAGAAATTTCGAAATGGGTGCCTTCTGCGTCCGGGTCGAAAAGAGACTTTTTGTCTTTTGGGGAAGAGAGACAGGCTGTGTCAATTTTAGAGAGAGAGAGATTTTTTTTTGATTTTTCACAAGCACTTTATTTACATTTACTTCATTTTACAAAACACTTGCATTGCAACATTATTCAAATAAATAAATAGAAGTGCTGCTGTTAAAAAAACTCAGTCTGTTAAAAAGTGTGGAAAGGACAGCTCATTGTTCGTGACGGTGCAGAGGATGTCATTAAAACACCAAATTCTTTTAAAAGACTCGAGATCAGATACCATTGTGTAAAAACTGAACTCGAGTCGGAGTCTGGCCCGGAGGTTTACCACCCACACCGCCGCCGCTTCCTGCCCGTTCTTGTTCTCTACCCTGTTCTTCCTACTAATGTAAATGGCCATCTTGGCCTCACCTCAGAGGTGGTTCAGGAGCTGCCATTTATCTTTATCTATTTTGTTGTAGGCAGCTCCCATGATAAAAACCTTCTCAGTAAAAGTGACTTTAAAATCACTAAAAACCGCAGTTAAAAGAGCGAAGAAACTTGTCAGTCTCTTGCACTCAGTAAAAACGTGATAAATAGTCTCACGCAGGTCGCAAAAAGGACACTTGTTAAAAACGGTTGGATTAAGAATAGAAATAAAAGCGTTGGAAGCGACGGCGCCATGTGAAATTCTCCACTGGAGGTCGCCTGTTCTTTTCTTAAGGGGAGGTTTGTATAAAATCCTCCACTGTGGGCTGGGTCCATGCTCCCCCCACTTCCATGACCACACAGTGGGGAGTCTGTTGCTCAGTCCGGTTTGGTGGATGCTTTTTACACAGTTTCTGTATATTGTCTCTTTGTCCTCTCTGTGTATTGTCAGTTTGTGTTTGTTTATTTCAGTTAGTAGGGGGCCGGTCTTTTCTCCCAGGCCTGGGCTCAGGATAATGTCCGGGTAGGGGTCTGCAGCCTCTCGTGCGGTCTCCCCCCTCTGGTAGGCCCTCAGGAGGTCCTTTTCTTGTTGGGAGAGCTTCTGGGTCCAGAGCTCCAGGATCCTCTGGGCCATCCGGTTAGACTGCAGCCCCAGCAGGGAGCCCAGGGCCTGGGTGTTGTTGAGTGCCGGCCCCACTGCATCCACCAGCTGCTGTAGGGTCACTGTTCCAGACCGGGTCAGCGCCGCCATAAGGCCGGGTGTTGTTGTGCCGCTGACATCCAGTCTAGCTCCATTTACAAGTGGTTCTCTCAACAACCAGTACAGAGAGTCTACTTTTGGGAACCTTTTTTTGTTAAAAAGGGCCCATGATTTTAAAAAAAAGTCCACCATTTTCTTTTGTAAAGTGGAAAGCAAGCCGGGGGGGGTTCCACACACATTAGGTGGTGCCACAGTTGGGATGCCACAAGATTATTTAAGACCAGAACCCTCCCTCTAAGAGACATTTTTGGGAGCAGCCATTTCCATTTTAACAGTTTGTTTTCTATTTTTTCTGTGACGTTCTCCCAGTTCTTCTTATGTATATCTTCACTTCCTAAAAACACCCCGAGGTACTTTATGCCCTCCCTCTTCCATTTCAGGTTTATGGGGAGAGCTGGGAGACCGCCAGGCCACTCCCCGACTGCGAGGGCTTTGCTTTTTTTCCAATTGACCCTCGCGGCCGATGCCACGCTAAAATCATTTAAGATTTTGGCTAAAATATCTACATCCGTCTGGTCTTTAATAAAAACAATAAGATCGTCGGCATAAGCCGATAAAATCATATTGCCACTAAAACCAGGATAAAACACACCTTGCATGCTAGATCTTATTCTGCGGAGGAGAGGTTCCAGGGAGAGTGCGTAGAGCATCCCCGACAGAGCACAGCCCTGTCTGACACCTCTACCCACCCTGAAAGGAGCACTCAGACTGCCGTTGATCTTTAACACGCTCTCAACGTCACTGTACAGCACCTTGATCTTAGCTATGAAGCCAGCGCTGAACCCAAACTTCCCCATTACTTGCCACAGGAAGCTGTGTTCAACGCAGTCAAAAGCTTTTTCTTGGTCTAGGGAAATCAAGCCTATATCTTCATCTAATGAACTGGAGACATCCAAAAGGTCTCGAATGAGGTGGACATTGTCCACCATGGACCTGCCGGGCACGCAGTAGGTCTGGTCCCTGTGAATGACCTGCTCCATAGCCTTCCCCAGCCTGGAGGCCAGTGCTTTGGACAGAAGTTTGTAATCCACACAGAGCAATGACACAGGGCGCCAGTTCTTGATGTCCTGCAGGTTACCCTTCTTAGGCAGCAGTGTGAGGACAGCCCTCCTGCAGGACACTGGCATGCAGCCAGACGCCAGACATTCATTAAAAACCTGTAAAAGATCGTGCGATAAAATGCCCCAGTAAGCTTTGTAAAACTCCGGAGTCAGTCCGTCAATGCCAGGAGCCCGCCGTCCCTGCATGCCTTGCAGGGCGGTCAGCAGCTCCTGCATCCGGAGGGGGGCAGCGAGCTGTGAGTTGGATTCTTCCGAGATCTGAGGTAAATCTTTGCAGAAATCCTCCCTGCCTGTGTTTTCTTCCTCGGAAGAGTACAGTGCTTCATAAAAACTCACAGCCCGCTCTCTTATCTGGCGTGGCTCCATCAGCTCTTCCCCTGTGTCTGAGAGCAGGGTGTGGATTACTCTCCTCTGCCCATTCTTTTCTCCAGACTGAAGAAGTAACTAGTTGGAGCATCCATGTCGCTTATGTTCAGGAACCGAGACCTGACTAATGCGCCCTGTACTTTACGTTCTAACAGGTTGGCTAAAGCCATTTTTTTTTCTTTGAGGCTTTCAATATAACCTCGATTTCCGGTGGACTCACTTAAATGTTCTAGTTTCACTATGTCGGTCTCTAGATCTTTCATAGATCGGGTGGCGTCTCTTGTGACATTGAGGGTGTGTTGTTGACACAATAGGCGTATTTGTGTCTTACCATGGTCCCACCACTGCCTAAGATTACTAAACTCGCCCTTCCTCTGTCTAAAAACACCCCAGAAATACATAAAAACATCTTTAAAATTCTTATCGAATGTTAAAACAGAGTTAAAATGCCAATAGGCGCTCTTGGGTAAAACATTCCTGATAAAAACAATGTTAGACCTGTCCTCACCTGGACTTGATCTCTCCACCTCTGGATCACTGCCCCTCTGCTCTACCCACTGAACCACCTGTGTTGATTAACACCACCTAACGACGCACCTGTGACACAGAGTGACAGATTGGACCTGAGGAGACGGTCCCAAACAAAATGCTCTGATTGAAAATCTATAACTCCTATCAGAGAAATGAACACACTGAGAACCACAACACTTGGATGAACAAGTACATATCTATATCATTATTTAGAGCCAAACAATGAAGCCATGCGAGCAGTTTAGACACGTAGTTGTCATTTCATAAATCTCCTCCTTTTGCTATCATCAGTCATCAAACAAATACTTGTTACTCAAAAACCATAAGTCATATCTGGAAAATGAACACTTCTGAGAATCACAAGGCTCGACACTACAACCAGATGTATTCATATATTTGTCCAAAAGTAATTTTTGGCGTCTGTTGGTTTTGAAGTCACAACCATTGGATCACTGAGTCAGCGGCAGACCAACTAATCCAATCACATTGACTTTAGATATCATTGACAGTTGATTATTTAAAGAATTCAACAGTTCCCCCCTGAAAGACAAAGAAAAAATTCAATGTTTGTGTCTTACCCACACTTGGACTTCAAAACGCCATTTTGGGTTACAGTCCCTCTGCTCTACTAACTGAACTACCTGCAGTGATGATTACCACCTGTGAAGTCTAAAAATAGATCTGACTGTCCCCTTTGGCCCCCCTCCCTCTGCGTGTGTGAGTCACTGATTATGACAGGTGCGACGTGAGAGAGGGAGACGTCACAGCTCGGGAGAAGGTCCCGAACAAAATGCTCTAATTCAAAATCTATAACTCCTATCCGTGAAATGAAAACATCGTCAGAATCACAAGGCTTGGCCGAACAAGGACATATCTATATTATTGTTTAGAACCCAAAAATGAGGCCATGCGAGCAGTTTAGAAACGTACTTCTCATTTCATAAATCTCCTCCGAAAAAATACATTGGATTGCATGAGTGGAGAAATGATCTCCACTCTAGCACTGACATCAAACAAAGTCCGATCTGGAAAATGAAAACATTTTGAGAATCACAAGGCTTGACACTACAACCTGATATATTTTTTAGTTGTGAAGGCAGTTAGGAGCCGTGGGAGCGATTTACGTTTTATTTTCAGTTTTAATCTTTTCAGAAAATTTTTCAGAATTAACATGGGGCTCCAATGGGAGACGGATCCGGAAATAATTCCTCGATTTTTCGATGCGGATATAAGCACAGGTCCGAGAGATTTGAGAGTGACATGTCTACGAAGGAAACAATCTCACCACCTCAAATATATAAAAATCATGTCTGAGGACCTCCGTTTGGGGATTTGAGAGCAGTTTTAGTGACAAAAAAACGGTCTAAAACCACTGATTTTCAGCCTCTCTCTCTTTTGGTAAAGCGAGCTTGAGTCCCATTGTACGTTTTTGGCAACGTTATCGCGATTTTTGTGCGAACCGGGGGACGAATCAAAAATCTGAATAATAGCACACGATTCGACGTAATTCCGCAGGTTTATTTGTAGGTCTCGTGAATGTGCGACAAAATTTGTGGGAGGAGAAGCGTTTTGAAATTTTAGGAAGAAGAAATAAGAACTAGAAAATTCCTCCTGCCGAGAAATTTCGAATGTGTGCCTAGAATTTGCCGGTTCCAGACTAAACATTGCGTTGCGCCATGCAATGCACTGCCTTGTGGTGCCTAGTAGTGGTGCCTAGTAGTGCCTGCACCACTAGGCACCCATAATAAGCACCACGGAATAGTAATATGTAATGCGTTGCGCCATGCAAAGCATTGTGCCGCCTAGTGGTGCTTCGCCCTGCAAAGCGTTGCCTAGTGGTGCCAGCCACTAGGCGGCACCCATAACTAGAAAATTCCTCCTGCCGAGAAATTTCGAATGGGTGCCTTCTGCGTCCGGGTCGAAAAGAGACTTTTGTTTTTTTGGGGAAGAGAGACAGACTGGCTGCTTTAAGAGAGAGAGACAGACCAAGAGAGAGAGAGAGAAAATGTACCAGTTTCAGAGAGAGACCCAGAGAGAAAGAGAGAGAGAGCGACTGGTTTAAGAAAGAGAGAGCGACTTGATCAGTAGGGGGCGCTATCACTAAGACTGCATACACTCATAGGTCTCTTCAGGTCAGGGCTCTGATCATGTGACAGAATTTTGGGGTCGATTGCTCATAGTTCATTTTCAAACTGACCACTAGGTGGCACTATCACTATTAGTGTGTATGCAGTCATAGTCTTGCCTTGATCAGATGTTGACTCTGATCATGTGACAGAATTTTGGGGTCGATTCTTAAAAACTTAATTTTCACCCTGACCACTAGGTTGCGCTATCCCTATCAATGAATACACACTAATATATCTGTTCAGGTCTGGAATCTGATGAGGTGTGTGCGATTTGGGTCCGATTGCTCAAACTTCATTTTCCCACCGACCACTAGGTGGCACTATCACTTTCATTTCATTCACACTAATACAGGAATCTGAAGAGGCAATCACATTGTAGTTCAAATCATTGAGGGTTGTATATTTAAAGAGTGCAATAGTTTCGCTTCCTCTTCTCCCTTGATGCCATGACTCCGTCAGGACTCACGGTGGAAACCCATGGGTCAGCAGCGTAATGTAATATTCACGCCATGCTTTGCATTGACCATTTATGTTTGAAAGAGGGCGTGTGGAGGGCGGATTTGGAGGCAGATCCAGGTACAAACGTCTCCAGGTGTACCTAGATTTATAAAGAGAACATTGCGTTAAGGCGTGCATGCTCACGGTCTTATAAATCGGAATTTTCTTTTGCGTACGCCATTTCCGGCTTTTGTGTGTACGTACACTTTAAGTATGAATCCTACGCACTGTTTTATAAATGAGACCCCTGGTCTTGATTCTGGATCAGTAATAGGAGATGCTCACAGTCAAGACTCAGTGTTGAAGTGAAGATCTGGATCTCTGAACATGAACCAGTTCATTTTCTTGTGTATGAACTGGACTTTGAACAGGTTGTTTTTAAGAATGAACTGGGAACGGTCAGACTCCATTTTCACTTGGATGAGCAGAAGGAAGCAGCTGTGGAACAAAGAGCCTTCAAAGGACTAATTAACAGAGTTAACTCACAGTTTCATGTTTTATCCTCATCACCTCTGTTTATCAAGTGTTTAATAACAGAACATGTTTTCAGAATCATATGTTACAGTCACATTAGCTGTGTGTGTGTGTCTGTGTAGGTGTGTGTGCGTGTGTCTTTGTGTCTGTGTGTGTGTCTGTGTCTTGGTATTTTTGGGTGTGTTTCTTGACGGACTTGTTTGTCCTGATTCCTTTGAGCTCACAGTGTTTTTCCTCTCAGATTGAAGATGAGTGTTTATGAGGAGGAAGTGGAGGACAGAGCAGAGTCTCCAGTGTTCAGTTGTGTGTCTCTGAAGAATGACTGGTCCATGCGTCAACCTCAAAACATCAGTAAAGAACCTGGACCCTCACACACAAAGTAAGAGACCTGCTACAAACATGTGAACCTCCAAACTGAATCCTCAGAGGAAGAACCAGTAAATGATGTGTTCTGAATAAAAACATGTTTGTGTTTGCAGAGGTCAGGACCACAGACTGAGAGCAGAGTCTCCAGGGTCCAGCTGTGTGTCTCTGAAGAGTGACCGGTCCATGCGCCATCCTCAAAACTTCAGTAATGGACCTGGACCCTCACACATAGAGTAAGAGACTGTTTCTACTGTGACCTGCTCTGAAGAGGATCTAGTTTCCTCTAGTGTGGCCCCTGCATTAGGACACAGCTTCATTGAATTGGCTCAATCTCTCAGAATAACTCAAAGAGCTCAGACCTCCACCAAGAACCAACAGGCTTCTTATGAAACCACTTTGAAATCCACTAGAGACTAATTTTTATTTGGATCTGCACCAAATTCCACAACCTCCCCCTCGATCTGGTTCACAAACCACATCCTTCCACCACAAAACCTCCTTGACAGAAGTAATGACAACCTGTGACTGTGACATGTGAGTAATCAGGAAATGTCTTCACAGGGAGAGGAAGAGGAGTCATGTTTCTGAGGAGAAGCAGTCGTCCTTCTGTGCTTCATGTCAGGACGTCCTGAAGGATCCAGTCTCCATCAGCTGTGGACACTGGTTCTGCAGACAGTGCATCACATCATACTGGGGCCAGTCTGGCTCAGTCACGTCCATTGCAGTGATTTGATGAGACACACACAGTGTTTGAAGATATTATTAAAAACTATTAATGACTCGGCTCCGTAACTCTGCTGTTAAATGGAATCTTAACGTAATTTGCTGTAAGTTGTTTAATAAATGTTTTAATTAAAAGGCTCGTGTGGAACAGATACGTCGCACAAGCAAAACTAAGCTGTTGGTTTAAATGTAAATGATGAATTGGATCAATAATCTGACTTCAGTTCACCACCTCACGTGTGCGTCGCCACTTCCCGTCTCCAAAACGTCTGTACGCGTGGGTCAGAGTTTGCATGGAAATATGAACTTTTTCTCGTAAAGTTTGTTTTTATAAATCCCAACGTTAGCGTGAAAAGTGGCGTACGCACGTTTCAGGCCCCCGTTTTGTGCGTACGCAACGGTTATAAATGAGACCCCTGCTGTCTATTCAGCCGATGTTTGACCGCCAGGGAGCAGAAAAAAACCCAGACAATGAGTATAATAATAATAATAATAGTAATAACAAGGGATAACATCATCTATATTGCACAGCATCCTGTTATCTAATAAACGGACGAAAGCCTGTTTTAGTTTTGTCAAAAGGAAATATTTATTGAAGATTCAAATGTGCATTTATATAATACAAATCCTCTTTTACTTACACAATATCCAGTGTTTGATATGAACAAACACATAAAGAAGTTTGGTCCACAGAGAAACATGCATCTATAACTCTCCCCCGGGCAGTAGGGCCGGTGGAGCAGCGTCCCCTCAGGACACACGCAGCCCTCGGTCAGGCCTAAACACTGGTCGGGGTCGGAGTCGAAGTTATGAGGGGCCGTGAGGGACATTATTCAGAATACCCTCTCACACACACTACTGAAAAGCTCTCACAAACACATATGAAATGCTCTCACACACAGTACTGAAAAACTATACGCTCACACACACAACTGAAATGCTCTCACACACACTACTGAAAAACTATACGCTCTCACACACACTACTGAAATGCTCTCACACACACTACTGAAAAACTATACGCGCTCACACACACTACTGAAATGCTCTCACACACACTACTGAAAAGCTCTCACACACTACTGAAAAGTTCTCACACACACTACTGAAATGCTCTCACACAGTGTAAAGACAGAGATCGCATTTAGATTAAAAAACCTCTAGTGGCGTGGAGGGGAGATGCGCAAATCACACATGTTCGATTTGCGCACACACCGGGCGGCACTTGCCTGATTACGGCACGTGAGGTGAGTGAGCACGGGTGAGGAAATAAAGGTCCGCGATTTCCGGCCGGGCTATGAAGGGTTTGTGCATTGGAGGACACGAGAGCACGCATTGGTATGTTATTTATATTTTGAACTAAGGTGTAGTTTGCACAATGCGTATGTTTCTGGCACTTTTTCCCGTTTGTCATGTCTTCTATGTGACAGCGCATGGGTCGGCGCAGACGTCCTTAGTGACGTCTTGGGCACGTTTGGTGGAGGCGCACATGGTGAAAATGTTTGTATGGAAGACCATTGTTGTTTTACATCATAGTGATATTGTAATTATATAGATTTGTTTATGATATCTAACAGATATTTGGATTTGATTTAAATGTTTGATTAGGCATTTTGATTTATTTGAACTAACTTGATTTAATTTGTCTTTATCAATAGGTTTTCAACCTAATCCTGATCCTAATCCTAAATCCGAATAAGACTACGGAATGTTTGTTGGTCATGTTCAGAAAGATTCATGTTCAATAAAATCAAGGAGAAGGATTTGAGCTGTCCTGCGTCCTCTGTGTAACAGTGCCATTTCAAGTTGGGCAAGCACAGTTTAAAACATCACCCAGATAACTTGACACTTGACTCTCTGACAGTGGTTTATCCCAGGTCTCACGGGTCAACTTCCCTCCTCCTGCCTCCTGGAATGCTCTCCTAACAAGGATAGCGCCCTTCTGTTTCAGAGGTGATACCAAACCGATGGGGTCATAGAGTCCAGCTACTTGGCTTAACAGGTCCCTTCTTGTCAGCGGGTTAGGCGTTCCAGGTTTCACCTCCATTCTGAGAAGATCCTTGCCTACTCTCATCTTCTTTTTCCTTTTGGAAAAGTTGATCGAGGTCATCATGTAGAGCTTGTCCTCCTCCACCTTGTATCCAATGCCCAGGGCTTTGTTATCTTCATCCCTCATCTGGTTTGGGAGGATGAAGGTTTTCTTCTCCATCCCTTCCACTCTTGATGTCAGGACCTTTGCTGCAGCCTCCGGCCTCCCACTTTGGCCTGACCGGACCCACGGTTTCAGAAAGAAGCCTCCGGCTCTCAGAATTTCTTCAACGCCTTCAGTCATCTTGTCTAGTTCCTCCAGGCTGTTATGGGAAGTTAGAATGTCATCCACATAACTGTCCTTTTCCAGGACTCTGCGCTCCTCTTCCATGTGAGCAAAGATGGCCAATCTTGCTGTCTCCCGCATAGCTACCTGTGCAATGCAACCGGCTGGTCTGTCTCCAATGTTCACCCTTGTGATGGCATATTGACCCATCTCCTCATCTGGATTGTCCCTCCAAAGGAATCGGTGGAGATGCATCTCTCGCTCTTCTAGCCACACTGAATTATACATCTTCCTGATGTCTCCAAGTGCAGCATACACACCTCTTCTGAATCTCAGCAGCACAGCTCTGATCGGGTTTAAAACATCACCCAGATAACTTGACAGTTGAAAACCAGCGGAGCAGCTTGGAGAAGTGGATAAAAGGCCTTGGAAGTCCAGGAAAAGCTGTTGACGCAGGAGAAGAGAGCTGTGCTGGTCCGTGAGGTCAAGATGGCGGAAGACGTCGTGGAGAAGACTGTGAAGCAGCTCAAGAAAGAGAGAACCGCTGCGAAAAGCACCTTCACCAGACAGGCCAACTTCCTCAGCAAAGGGGCAGACAGCATGGTGGAAGCAGAGCTGAGGGAGGAGTTCGCCGAGCTCTCAGACTGCCGGAAAATCGTTCTTGAAGCGAATGATGATTATAAGACAGGGCTTTTGGCTGAGTCTCAAGAGCCAGAAGAGGGAGACGTGGTTCTTGAAGAGAGGGAGGAGCTAGACGTTGAGAGAGCCGCTAACGAAGCAGAAGCAAGGTTTGGAGAGGTGAGAAGAATTGTCCAAACAAACCTGTGGTCCAGATATGGCCAATACGCTATCACAACTGCAATCACTGAAGGAGAGAAGGCCTGCAGTCGGGCGGAGAAGTTACCTGTGGAGAGTACTCACCTGGATGCATATGAGATGCACCTGACTCTACTGGAGAAAAGGATCGATGAGGCTGCCAGAGTTATGTCAAACTGGGAGCGGTGGATCCCCAAGGCTGAAAGAAAGGAGCTAGATGGCAGGGTCAAGGACCTGAAAGCTTTGAACGGCAACCTTGAACTGAGGAAGGCTGAGTTTGTCACTGCACGGAGGATGTCGAAGGATGCGCTGGCTGCAGGAGCCTCAGGACTTGAAGCAGTGAGAGCACATCCCCCGCCAGCAAAACCAATTGTCAGGATAAAACCAACCACACTGCCCATCTTTTCAGGCTGCAAAAGAGAATACCACAGATGGAAGAAAGACTGGGAGAGCCTTCAAAGACAGGGAGAGCCGTCTGGCTCAGCCGAGGTCAAGAAAATTCAACTCCTGGACAGCGTGGATGACAAGATTGGGAAGGATATCCGGCTGTCAACCTACAACACTGCAGAGGATATGTTCAGAGTCATGGACAACCGGTATGGAAATAAATCGACCATTGCCATAGAAATCCTGGAGGAGTTGGAGCAAATACCCCCTGCAAGGGGAAGCCAGCCAAGGAGAGTCATCGACCTGATCCAAGCAGTGGAAAAATCCCTAGCAGACCTCACAGAGCTGGGAATCTCTGGCGCAATCAAGAACCCTCTCGTCATTAAATCCATTGAGAGCAAGTTACCCGACTTTGTAAAGAGAGACTGGCTAGCCTTTATGGTAAATTCTAGCAATAATGTCACCACAGACAACCACTTTGACATGCTCCTGAAGTTCCTAAAGAATCAAGAAGAGATCCTAGAGAGACTTGACCAGCTAAGGTTTGTGGAGAAGATGGAGAAACCAGAACGTGGGAAGAAATATGAAAGAAAGTATGCTTCTACAAGAACCACAAAGAAAGGAGGGCTGGAAGATGTGTGTGTTGTCTGCGGTGATGGAAGGCACAGTGACAAGATTTTCTTCTGTAGAAAGTTCAAAGGGCTGAAGCTACAAGAGAAGAATGCTATTGTAAAGAAGCTGGGAGCATGCAGAAAATGTCTTGGATGTCATGAAGATGATGGATACTGCAGAGACACTTTCCTATGCAGGAACAAAGACTGTAAGAAGGGAGACTCCTCAGATCACCATTACTTTATTTGCCCCAATGGAGAAAACAAGAGTGGAAACGAGGAGAGAAGTGGGAAAGATGGCAGAAGAAAGAGCAAACTAACAGCCGAACAGGAAGGATTCTTGGCTGAGCTGTCCTCAGTGCAAGCAGAAAGGTGCAGAATGGCATTCACGAACAAAGCTACAGAGGGTGGCATGAAGAACCACCAGTCCCAGCTATTGAAGAAAAGTGGCCTGTGCGAGCTTCCTGTCATTATGATGCTGATGGAGGTAACTGCTAATGCTGGGCAGAAGATTGGAGCTCTTGTTGATCTTGCCTCAGACACAAACTATATCACCCATAAGGCTGCACACAGGCTGAGGCTGCGGAGTGAAGAAATAACCCTGGTTGTGCATGGTGTAGGCGGAATGACCATCAAGGTGAACACGGAAAGATATCTTCTTCGAGTCAGAGTGAAAACCCCCAAAGGAGCGGAGAAGGCTCATGAACTGATCTGTTACGGCCTGGATGAGATTGCCAAGGTGCACAAAGTTGTCAAGCCGGAAAAGTTGCAGAAGTTCTTCCCAGAAGTGAAGCTTGAGGAATTAAGGAGGCCGGAAAAGATTGATCTGCTCATCAGCCATCGCGAGGGAAGACTTGCTCCACAAAGGGTTAAAGTTGTTGGGGACCTCGTCTTGTGGGAGAGTCCATTGGGAATGACAGTGGGCGGAGCACACCCCGACCTGTTCGAGGAGATAGAGGTGGCAGCACATGAGTCCAGAACACACTTTGCTCGCTCCATGAGAACTGCTGCAGTCAAGTATGAGGAGATAGTTGAGAGCCCAAGTACTGAAGCAGCCCGTATGCAGCGAAAGGACAGTGCAAAGGAAACGGTTACAGCTGCTGCAAACCGTGAGTTCCTGGAGTGGTGGAGATGGGACAGCATCGGAGCAGCCTGTGAGCCAAAGTGTGGAGGATGTCGCTGTGGAAACTGCCAACCAGGAGGAAAGGAAATGACACTGGCTGAAGAAAGGGAGCTTGAAATAATAAAAGAAGGACTCACCTATGTCCAAGGAGACTCTCACACAACATCGCCGCATTGGGATGCAAAGTATCCATGGACAGAAGATCCTGCCTCGCTCCCCAACAACAAAGGTGCAGTTGAAGCTACATTCTTGAGAACAGAAAGACAACTAAGGAGGGAGCCAGAGTGGAAATCAGCATACAGAGCCCAGGTCCACGAGATGGTTGAGAGGGGCGCAGCCGTAAAACTCACTAATGAGGTCATCAGCAAGTGGACAGGACCAGTGTGGTATGTAAGCCATTTGGTGGCGCCAAACCCTCACTCAGTGACGACTCCAGTCCGGCTTGTGTGGAACAGCAGCCAGAAGTGCAGGGGAGTGAGCATGAATGATATTCTGCTAAAGGGGCCAGATGTTTTAAACCCGATCAGAGCTGTGCTGCTGAGATTCAGAAGAGGTGTGTATGCTGCACTTGGAGACATCAGGAAGATGTATAATTCAGTGTGGCTAGAAGAGCGAGAGATGCATCTCCACCGATTCCTTTGGAGGGACAATCCAGATGAGGAGATGGGTCAATATGCCATCACAAGGGTGAACATTGGAGACAGACCAGCCGGTTGCATTGCACAGGTAGCTATGCGGGAGACAGCAAGATTGGCCATCTTTGCTCACATGGAAGAGGAGCGCAGAGTCCTGGAAAAGGACAGTTATGTGGATGACATTCTAACTTCCCATAACAGCCTGGAGGAACTAGACAAGATGACTGAAGGCGTTGAAGAAATTCTGAGAGCCGGAGGCTTCTTTCTGAAACCGTGGGTCCGGTCAGGCCAAAGTGGGAGGCCGGAGGCTGCAGCAAAGGTCCTGACATCAAGAGTGGAAGGGATGGAGAAGAAAACCTTCATCCTCCCAAACCAGATGAGGGATGAAGATAACAAAGCCCTGGGCATTGGATACAAGGTGGAGGAGGACAAGCTCTACATGATGACCTCGATCAACTTTTCCAAAAGGAAAAAGAAGATGAGAGTAGGCAAGGATCTTCTCAGAATGGAGGTGAAACCTGGAACGCCTAACCCGCTGACAAGAAGGGACCTGTTAAGCCAAGTAGCTGGACTCTATGACCCCATCGGTTTGGTATCACCTCTGAAACAGAAGGGCGCTATCCTTGTTAGGAGAGCATTCCAGGAGGCAGGAGGAGGGAAGTTGACCCGTGAGACCTGGGATAAACCACTGTCAGAGAGCCTCAGAGAAGAAGCCATTCAGCTGTTTGAGGAGTATGCGCAGCTTGGACAAGTTCAGTTTCAAAGAAGCCTGACACCAGCTCACTGGAAAGGGAAACCATGGGGAATCACATTCTCAGACGGGAGTGACAAATCATATGGAGCTGTGATGTACCTGAGGTGGAACACTAGTAAAGGAGTCGATATCCGGTTTGTAGAGTCGAAAGCCAAGCTGACTCCACTGGATCAGAAAGGGGAGGCCGTGAAGGCTGAGATCTGCGGCGCTGTCTTTGCAGCCAGGCTCAGGAAGTACGTTGAGAAGCATGGAGGCCTGGAGATAGAGCGATGGCTCCACCTGGTGGACAGTCAAACAGTCCTAGGAGCCATTCAAAGAGAGAGTTATGGGTACCAAACTTTCTTTGCGAACAGAGTGGGTGAAATCCAGAAGGCTGGCTCAGTTGAAGACTGGTGGTGGATCCCTGGAGAGCATAACATTGCTGACATCATTACAAGAGGAGGCACTCATGAAGATCTAAAGGAGGATTCCACATGGCAGGATGGGCCAGAGTTCCTAAAGTGGCCAGTGGAGGAGTGGCCTAAAAAGTCAGCAGGAGAGGTTGCAGTGCACGCTAGAGAGAGTGTCAACAGACTCCAGAGAAAGGCATTCTCAGCAGGAATGACAAGGGCTCAAGCTAAGATAAGCCAAGCAAGTGCCCCACAAAAAGACCTGAAGGATGAAAGTGGAGAGAAAAGTATGGCCGCTGATCCAGCTCTTCTGGCAGGAAGGGCACCCAGGAGATGGGAAATAAAGAACCTACTGGAAGTGAGGAATTACAGCTCCTTGTCCAAGCTGGTCAGGATCATCGCCTGGATATGGCGAGCTGCCAAGAAGTGGATAGAGATGAAAAGCCAGTCAAGAACTCAAGAAGCTAAGCATAAAGTGTCATCACTAAAGGAAAAGGCCAAGCAAACTGTGCTTACAGTGAGAGAGCGTGAAGATGGCCTCAGGGATCTCTTTAGTGAAGCTCAGGAAGGTGTAGCTTTTCCTGACACTACCCTAAGCAGACTGGCAGTATACAGAGATGCGGACTCTGAGCTCTTGGTTTGTGGAGGCAGGATTCAGATGTTTGATGAAGACAAAACTGCAGTGCCCATCTTACCATACGAGGCATGGGTGTCTACATTGCTGGCACAGGAAGCCCACAAGGCAAACCATGAGGGAATAGCAGGAACCTTGCTCAGGATGAGGAAAAAAGCCTGGGTAATCAAAGGTCGAAGAATTGCAAAACAAGTAGTAGACAGTTGTGTGGTATGCAGGAAAAACAGGGCAAAACAGTGCCAGCAGATCATGAGTGACTTGCCACCAGAGCGAACAGGCCCAGCATTGCCATTTGAGTTTACAACCATGGACCTGTTCGGACCTTATGAGGTAAAAGATGAAGTAAGGAAAAGGGTCAAACTCAAAGTCTGGGGGGTTGTATTCTGCTGCATGGCTTCAAGAGCCATACACACTGATGTTGTGAGTGACCAGTCTTCTGAGGGATTTCTGCTGGCCTACCAAAGATTCTCTGCACTGAGGGGACACCCTAGGAAATTGTGGACAGATCCTGGCACAAACTTTGTAGGGGCCAGACCTGCTCTGGAGGAGCTTCACAGATTTCTGAGCAGACTGAACAGGTCTCAGATTGAAGAGGAAGCTGTCAATCATGGAACAGAGTGGTCATGGAGGATTCACCCTGCAGACTCTCCCCACAGAAATGGAGCAGCAGAGGCAGCTGTCAAGATAGTGAAGCGAGCCCTGAACAACCTTGGTGGTGATGGAGTTCTCACATGGGGGGAATTCCAAACATTCCTCTTCATGGCAGCCAACCTGGCAAATGAAAGACCGATAGATGCCAGGATTCAAAGCCGAGAGGACTGTGTGGAATACATCAGTCCCAATTCCCTCATACTGGGACGAGCCAGCCCAAGAGGAGACCCGGGAGATTTCAAGTTTGAAGGTTACCCATACAAGAGACTCCAAACCATACAAGCAGAGGTCAGCAAATTCTGGAAGAAGTGGTGCCAGCTAGCTGGTCCTAACCTGTTCATAAGGAGCAAGTGGCACACAAGAGAGAGGAACGTTGCAGTGGGAGATGTGGTCTGGCTGGCTGACCAAAATGCCTTGAGGAGTCAATATAAATTGGCCAGGGTAGTCAGTGTTAATGCTGACCGAAGAGGAATCGTCAGAGATGTAAATGTGAGGACCTTTCCAAGCTACCCGGTTCCAGTCATGAAGCCAAGCACAGGGGACACAAGCAGACAAGGAGCCAGGAAACTCTTGAAGAGAATCCCTGTGTCCATTCTCTGCAGGGATGTGAGACAACTGGTCATCCTTCTTCCTGTTGAAGAGCAACAATAGAATGAATAGATAGAGTGTGACCTCCTTGGGTTGAGCAACCAGGAGGTCAAGTGGGAGGTGTAAAGACAGAGATCGCATTTAGATTAAAAAACCTCTAGTGGCGTGGAGGGGAGATGCGCAAATCACACATGTTCGATTTGCGCACACACCGGGCGGCACTTGCCTGATTACGGCACGTGAGGTGAGTGAGCACGGGTGAGGAAATAAAGGTCCGCGATTTCCGGCCGGGCTATGAAGGGTTTGTGCATTGGAGGACACGAGAGCACGCATTGGTATGTTATTTATATTTTGAACTAAGGTGTAGTTTGCACAATGCGTATGTTTCTGGCACTTTTTCCCGTTTGTCATGTCTTCTATGTGACAGCGCATGGGTCGGCGCAGACGTCCTTAGTGACGTCTTGGGCACGTTTGGTGGAGGCGCACATGGTGAAAATGTTTGTATGGAAGACCATTGTTGTTTTACATCATAGTGATATTGTAATTATATAGATTTGTTTATGATATCTAACAGATATTTGGATTTGATTTAAATGTTTGATTAGGCATTTTGATTTATTTGAACTAACTTGATTTAATTTGTCTTTATCAATAGGTTTTCAACCTAATCCTGATCCTAATCCTAAATCCGAATAAGACTACGGAATGTTTGTTGGTCATGTTCAGAAAGATTCATGTTCAATAAAATCAAGGAGAAGGATTTGAGCTGTCCTGCGTCCTCTGTGTAACAGTGCCATTTCAAGTTGGGCAAGCACAGTTTAAAACATCACCCAGATAACTTGACACACAGACTAGTGAAAAGCTCTCACACACACTACGGAAAAGCTCTCACAAACACTACGGAAAAGCTCTCACAAACACTAGTGAAATGTGCTCATATACACAACTGAAATGCTCTTTCATAGTATTGTGGAATATAACGGTTCAGTGGTGAATACGAGCATTACAATTAAAAAGGAAGGCCTTCCTTTCAACTGAAGGAAACAGGAAGTCCACACCAGGAAGTGCATGTGGTTTTACTGGATTTGAAGTAGTACTTCAACCACAATGCATTTTCACCTGATCCTCTTTGTTTTTCACGTCCAAACTTTATTTTTTGAGGTGAGAGGCAATGAAGTGGATATTGTAAGTTTTTTAACTAGTGCTCTCCAATGCATTGACTCATTGCAAAGTGAGGAGTCCAACAATTTCGGTCAGGAGAGGCTTTATAGAGAGCTTGATGATCATACACAAACTCTATCTGCATTTCTTGCTGTGTCCAGATATAATCATGATGATAGTGATGTGAGTAATCTACTAGGATCCTTATATAGATGCTTTCGCAACTTGCTTTATGAACATGAGGCCAGACAGGAATCCAGTGATGTGACCAACAATTTGATACCCCCAACAATCTTGACTGGCCATCCAGGTCGGCCCCGATACAGCATAGCCGCCGAAAAGATTGCTCACTGTGTATCCATTGGTATGACATGGCAGAGAATTGCATCGTGCTTTGGAATCAGTCAAAGAACCCTATACAGACACAGACAAACTCTGGGAGTTGAGCCATTAAGATATGCAATATTGTCAAATCAAGACCTGGACAGCGTTGTGACTAATATAGTACAGAACACTCCAAATGCAGGTGAAGCATACAATTGGAAGCCTGAGATCAAGTGGCTTAGGGGTTCAGCGTTGGCGGGTCAGACAGAGCCTCGATCAAGTTGATCCCATCGGGCGGTCATTTAGACGCCGTCATGCCATACGCCGAAGGGTCTATAGTGTTCAGGCCCCCAACCAATTATGGTAAGTTGACTTGTAACTGTTTTGTATTATCAATAAAGGCAATCAACACTTTGATATACTTTGCAAGCTTTACCTATATATTTTTTTATTTAATGTACTTTATATCTCCCAACAGGCATTTTGACGGCAACCACAAGCTGATCAGATGGCGGATGGTCTTTCATGGCTGTGTTGATGGCTTCAGTCGGACCATTATATACTTACGGTGCTTATCTAACAACAGAGCTTCAAGTGTCTTGTCATTATTTTTGGGAGGAGTAGAGAACTTTGGTTTGCCCTTACGGGTCAGATGTGATCATGGTATGGAAAATATACGTGTTGCCCATTTTATGTTGGAAAGAAGAGGACTGAACAGTCGTAGGGTTATTACAGGTGTTTCAGTACACAACCAGAGGATTGAGAGACTATGGGCAAAATTGAATAGAGTTGTATCTAGACACTTTATTAATATTTTTATCTTCATGGAGGAACAGGGTATACTGGATTCATTGAATGAACTACATCTATTTTGTCTGCATTATGTTTATTTACCAAGAATTGAAAGGGCAGTAACAGAATTTATCAACCAGTGGAACAACCATGGCCTGTCCACACAAGGGGGGGCGACTCCTCTTCAGCTGTGGCATACAGGGGTCATAAACAATGTAGGAATCCATCCCATTATAAATGACATTTTTTATGACGATAACTACTATGGCATTGATGAAGAAGGGCCATTACCTGAACTTCAAACCAATAATAATGTTAGAATTCCTGACATTGATGTTACCATTAATGAGACCACAATGAACAGTATTCAACAAGTGAATCCACTTGAAAATGATGGGAACCATGGAATAGATGTGTTTTCTTCTCTTCTGCATTTTCTTCTATGAAAAACATGGGAGTTATGTAAGGTTTTGTTAAAACATTGTTTTGTTTACTTCACTTGTGCAGTTTTCTCAGTGAATTACAAGACAGTGATGTTAAAGTTTTAACATTGTTATTAAAACAAATGAACATAAACATTTGTTCAACGCATTTTTTTTTCAAAAAGACAGACTGAGAGACAAGCGGAGACTGAGACAGGCAGAGAGAGAAACAGACAGACACATAATAGACGGACGGATAAGAGACAGAGGGGGAGATGACTCAATGTACTTTAACAATTGAAAACGTAACTGCAGAAGGCAATATCAATGTGAGGGGAAGAACAGTTGTATTTTTTTTCCTTTTTCATAGACAGAGCATACGTTTATGCCCTGCCAAACCCATATGAGTTTCCTAATGCGAAGTCGAACTTCTCCTTAAACTCTTGATATGACACATGTAGTGGCAACTTGATGCAGTTGATACATGTGTTGGCCAGAGGGAACATTGGTGTACAGGAGAAGTCGTCATCTTCCTTCTGAATGAACTGGACAGAGGGAGTTGGAGAAAAGCCAATCGGTGGTACCACCGATGCTCCAGTTGCAAAGGACAATATTTTTTGTAGTTTGGATGGCCCTTCCTCCTCTATAAAAACAGAAAAACATTGTAAGTGGCAGTTGGTCAATTAACTATAATTATGTATATGAAACAGCAACTCATATCAGTTGATACTAAATAAATTGTCAAATAAGAATATTGTACTTGAAAAAACTGAATAACTCCTTCAGCAATATATTTATAAAACACCTTTCATCTTTTAACAATCTCAAGGTGCTACTTGATGACATTACAACCAAGAAAGTAAGAAAGTTTAATCTATAATGTTTTTGTTATACAGGTATGTTTTGTAAAAAAAACACCCCAAAAAACACCCCAAAAACACTACACTGTCAATTACCCTCTGCATCGTGGAGATAGTCTCTCCAGAAGGTAACAACTCTCTCCTCAGCAGCTCTCTTGTTGCTCCCTTCTGGAGATAGCCAAATGCTGAAAACATCATCCACCTGGTCAGCAGTCAGTGTGCTTGGCTCATAGCAGAACAGGGGGCGAAAGCTGTCTGGATGCCTTCGGATTTTCTCCAGAACCCCAAGAGTTTTCAGTCCTTCACAGAATCTGTACAAATAACATGGAATTTTGCAGAATTTAATTAGGGTTCCTAATTCACTTATGCATTGTCAATTTACTTAGTTTTATATAAAAATAATAGATATTGTTGGTCTATGGGTAAAATTCTGAATGCTATTCTGATTAATCTGACTGCAAACAACCAACAACTCTGAATACCTTTGAAATGGACCTTGAACCCTGTGGATGACCTGGAACATGACAATGTCATGTACCAGCAAATCCTTGTCTCGTATAGATCGCATAGGCCTCAGACATCCTGCATTGGCCAAGTAGTCAAGTAGAGGTGCCTTTGTCATCTCAAGGTCCTCAAGGGTTGTACTTTCAGCTACCTAGCATCACAAGGAGCATTAGGATGGTTTGTTATAGAGGCTCTTATTAGTAAGAAGCCAGACACTGGACGTCTGCATAATTACCAAGGGTGTCCAAGGGTGCCCTAACTTGTTTTCTTCCACATAGTTACAATGTGATAAACAATAAGGAAAATACACTTTGCCGACAAACTATAGGAAGTGAGCATTCAGCAATGAGCAGACTGGGCTGGATTGGTACTCCCTCTCAAAATGGAAAACGGCAAGATAATATTGTAATGTATCCTAATTCTAATGCAAGATAAAATTTAGACTACCAACTGACCTTTTTGACTTTTTCCAAAAGTTCCATGTCAGCTATGTCTGCTAGCACTGGTTTTGCTGAACCATCAACCAGAAGAGAAAATACTGTTGGTGAGAGGAAGTTTGGTGGCGGACCGCCATGTACCAAGCTTACAGCAATGGCTTTGCCAACTATGTAGTACCGGTCCTCTCTTAGAGCTTCAAAACAACGGAATAAAAGGAAATGCAATATTGATAAATACATAAAGACCCACTACCACATTAAATCATGGATTTCACTGTGCCATTAAATACATTGTAAATCAGTTCAAAAGCTTAAAGTTGTATGTAAAAAAATCCCCATAAATTAAAATGGTCATTACCAGCACTGTCAAGAGCCAAGTTCTTGCTGTTTTCTTTTCCCTCAAACATGGGAGACCTGGCAATGGTCTCCATCAGCAGCCTCAAGAATTCCCTCCTTGGCCCTCCTAAATCAATCCCTTCCTCATTTCTCCCCATGTCATCTGAGAATTTTACACAGATCATGAAGTTAGGGTTATAGGACACCCTTTGGAATCCTCGCACGGCTCCCTCCCAGACAGCAGAGCGATTTATATTAAATTTGCACTGTTGTTTTGTGCTAATTTTGCTAGAGAGTTCCAGCAGTATCTCTTGAACCGGGACCTTTACTGCACTATAAAGACAACATCAAAAACAAATGATCAGATATGACAAAATAATCTTAAGATGAAATAGTTCGCATCAACTATCTGATCACATCATCCTCAATAGTTGACACATTCTGTGTTTGTGCTACTCACATTTGACTCTCCATACTGGCAATTATAGCCTGGTTTAATTCCTCATCATCTGAAGAGCCATCAGGAAGAGCAGCTGTAAGTGTTAAATATGAAGAGTAGTCTTCATCAGGACCGCTTGTGCCAGGGTTGCCATCACTTCTTGCAAGGGAGCCTCCATCGTGACCACTAGTGCCACTTCCTTGCATTGCTGTACGCCTTTTAACAACACTCCTGGTGATATGATGCCATAGCCATGTTGATCACCACTGCTAGTGCCAGGGTTGCCATCTCCATCCTGACTGCTAGAACAGGGGTCATCCTCACTTCTCATTGCACTTGTAGCAACCCTGATGGTGCTAGGTCTGTCAGTGTGGATTTGTGGACCATCAACTTCCAAACAGTCATCATCAGTGATGTGGGAACATTCATTTTCTTCATCTGAGTCAGTCTTAAAAAGAAAAAGAAAGAAGACCAAAAACATATATCAAAAGCAAAAATTAGAGCTTTGAAATTAAATAACCATATTGGAAACAAGTTATTGTTTGACCGATTAAAACAAGAAACATTTGTTTGTGCTTTTCTCTGGTTTGATTGCTCTCAAACCTTTGCTTTAATTGAATATATATATTGTATACTGCTACTAGTAATAAACAGTTTACGTTTCATTTTCGAAAGATACACTTTCTATTTAGTGAAATGTATTAAAAAGAAATAAAAGAATGAAAGCAAACTTACTAAAAGGGTCCTTGATGGTCTCACATATAGGCCTTTGGTTCTAAAAATCTTATGGATTAGCATTCCATTCAGCTCCTGGCCCTCCTGGAGTTTAGGGGACACCAGCTTATTGCCTCAACCCATTAGAAACTGGAGGCTACAAAGGAGATGAGGATATTACAACAACAAAATGCTTTTAGGCTATGTAGTTTGTTGTACGATGGTGCTAGTGTGTGTGAGTGTGTATGTCTCCTTGTTTTCTTGCTCCTACGAGGTATCTGACCAAGTCATGTACATTTTATAACAAATGCTATTGTATTATGTTTGTAATAATCATGATTGCACTTTGTAAACCTGTGTTTGTTCTTTAAAGTGTTCTATAAATAAAGATTATTATAACATTAATTACAAAGTAAGAAAAAAAAAGTCTTTACCTGACATCCTCTGGAATGTGCTCACCAAAACCATCTCTGATGCGTTCCACAACAGTCTGGGGGTCCCAGGCCTTCTGGAATTCAAAGGCACTGAGGATGTGCCCATGTTTGTGTAAACGTAATTTTGGACCTTGTTTGCACACTATTCCCCATGATGGATTAGGAAGTAATATTACGTCCTTGTTGAAATGGTCATGCTGCTGTGACCTAGATCTGAAATAAGAAATTAACTCTTAAGATTACATGAAAACAGCCACTGCACGTTAAGTCATGCTACCATAGATAAATATAATACAGAGACCACAGTCGTAGAACAACATACAAATTTGTACAAATAATAGATATCTTAATTACGTCCAGTTTGACAAAAGCAAAATACTAACCGTCACCCCTTATCGACCCTCCTCTGGCTGTGAACCAACCCTCCCAAATTTGTATCTATTCTAAATGCCCCTTCATTTATTTTGTCTCCATAAATTTTTTTTTTCGTTTTAATGCTATCAACATGGAAAAGTGGATTGACTTGCTTTATGCAAATGTTTTATTTTATTGAAAAACAACATTGCCAAACAGGGTGGTACAAAATAAAATTATAAAGTGCACATTTCAGGTAAACAAGGACTAAGCCTATAGTGCAGTTAAACCATGGCTAAATATTTTTTTTTTTCAAGTTTGCTGTGAACATAGCAGTCAGGTAGGTTACCAATAAAAGGTAAGCCTACTACTTCTTTGCTTTCATCCAGCTACTCAAACAGACAAGCAACAAAATAAAAAACAAACAAAACCCACAGGCAGGTGTCGGCCTACTTTGAAATAAACTTCGTAGGGCTATTTAAGTCCTCCCCATATTGGTGGAAAATGTATGAAATAAGAAGTACACTATATTTAAATGAATAAAAACATATAGCTGCAGCCTAATAGCTTAAAAATATATATTTTAGTTGGCGAAATATTAAAACAGTGAGAGCAGGTCAGACTGGAGGCGAACACAGATACTGAAGCTCGGTAGAAACCAACCGCAGCTTCTGTTCTGATCAAGAAGCTGAGGCGCTGATCTCTGATCAGCTGAGACCAGAGAAACTCTGTTTTCACTGTTTCCATAGTTAAGAAGCAGCCGGTCACTGAACGAGCTCTGATCTCACTGTGTCTCACTGAGCGAGAGCGCGGGACGGAGCCCACGGAGCGGCGCGCTATCTGGGAGCACACACACGCACACACACACACACACACACACACACACACACACACACACACACACACTCACACACACACACACACACACACAGAGAGACACACTCGCCCGCTCCTGGTACTTCATGACGGCCTGATACGATGTTGTTTTAAAAAATTATTGTGACTTAGTCAACCACCAACATGCATAAAAGCGTGTGTCACACGGCGAAAGCGGGAGAGTTGGCAGCAATTGACGTCGTTAAAATGGGTTTGCATTAACGCCGTTAATAACGCGTTTAACTGACAGCACTAATAACTAGGGCTACGTTGCAGCACTAACGGGCCCGAGCACAGGCGAATTCAAGTCTGTTGCGGTCGGGGAAGAGAGCGCGATCGATGACCAAGCGCACGTCTCTGCCTTGCGTGCGTTTTAAGCTCTGCAGCAAGGATAAACGCTTCACTTCCTGTAGCCAGCAGGTGGCGCTATGATTATAAGTCATGGTGTCTTTGTAGATGTTATCAGGTCGTGACTCTTGTCTTACATGTCTAGTTTGGACTCGATTGGAACAAATATGTCCAAGATACAGAAGCTCGTGTTTTGATGGCGTGTGATCAGACTTGACGCCACGCCACGGTCACACCGTCTGAGTAGAAATGTATCTTTTAATAACTTTTTATCCCCATCTTGTTGTGATGACACTCATCTCAAATCTAAGTTGATCTGATGAAAGCCCTACAACCAGTACATCAAAGCAAAAGTGTGGAATATGGCCAAAATGGCTACCAAATCCTAAATGGCGGGCTTTCTGTGTGGTGTAGCATATCTGTCCAAGAGACTTATTTCTTTGTCATGACAAAGCCATTAATAATCCGCATGATGAAAAGTCACAGTATTCTTGTGGCTACATTATCAATGTCTTGAGACCCGTTTGACACAGTTTGACATGGTTTCACAAAGTGGATGAGGAGAAATACATCCAAGTGTAAAATGTACCAAAAACCAGACATTTCCTGCTGCCACCAGGAGGCGCTGTGATTTTATGTCACGATTTCTGTGTAGATGTCTTCAGGTCGCGACTCTTGTGTTACATGTGTAGTTTGGAGTCGATTGGACCAAATATGTCTGAGATAGAGAAGCTTGTGTTTTGATGGCGTTTCATCAAACTTTGACGCCACGCCACGGTCAGACAGTATGACGAAAAGTTGATCTTTCAATAACTTTTGATCTCCATTTTGTTGTGATGACACCCTTCTAAATTTTAAGTTGATATGGTGAAAACTCTACGAGAAGTACATCAAAGTAAAAATATGGAATATGACCAAAATGGCCACTTAATCCAAAATGGCGGGCTTCCTGTAAATTTTTTCACAATGGTCCTTGAGGCTTTTTTGTGTATCTGGTCATGATACACAACTGTCTTGATTTTCGTGAGGATCGGTGAATGCTAAATGAGGGGCTTTTCCGTAGGTAGCGCTGTTGAGCCATTTTGCCACGCCCATTTCCAAATACTCCAGAATACGTAAATTAACACCACTTTCTAATTTACTGCAAACTTTTACAACTTTTTGAGCATGTTTAAAAATTCTCAGAATAATCCTTTCAATTTCAATAGGGCCTCCCACTGGAGGTGCTCGGGCCCTAATTACCTTTTTCTCCTCATGCCTTGTGATGCTTGATAACGGGGTGCAGGTGCACAGTTTCTCCTGACTGGGCCTGCAGCAGACAGTGGCACGCCGCTGCGCTGCCGGGACGGAAAGAGAGCTGCTAGGTGGCTGTCCAGTGTATCCACACCTGGAGCTGCTGCAACGACCGGCTGCTGCCGAACAGTTGAGGCGTTAGAGAGTGTTCTGATTGTGTCCGCTGAGGCCAATATATTGTTTAATAACGCCGTTGCTTCTGCTAAATTCATTGAGGGCTGTTGAGCACATGGTTGATCTGCCATCCTTGATCACCTTCCGTTTCAACTGAAACACCTTCTGTTTCAACTGAAATTTTCATGTGTGTGTGAGAGCATTTCAGTTGTGTGTGTGAGTGTATAGTTTTTCATATGTGTGTGTGAGAGCATTTCATATGTGTGTGTGAGAGCTTTTCAGTTGTGTGTGTGAGAGCATTTCATATGTGTGTGTGAGAGTTTTTCAGTTGTGTTTGTGAGAGCGTATAGTTTTTCAGTAGTGTGTGTGAGAGCATTTCATATGTGTGTGTGTGAGCTTTTCAGCTGTGTGTGTGAGAGCATTTCATGTGTGTGTGAGAACTTTTCAGTTGTGTGTGTGAGAGCGTAGAGTTTTTCAGTAGTGTGTGAGAGCATTTCAGTTGTGTGTGTGAGAGCGTAGAGTTTTTCAGTAGTGTGTGAGAGCATTTCAGTTGTGTGTGTTTGAGCGTATATTTTTTCAGTAGTGTGTGTGAGAGGGTATTCTGAATAATGTCCCTCACGGGCCCTCATACGAAGTCGTGGTTGGGGCAGGACTGAGAATTGGACGCCGGCAGACACCGCTGATTTATGTTTTTTTTTCCACATGTTACAGTAGGAGAAGCAGAAGTGTGAAATCAATCATTTATTTTTGCTTCTAATTTGTCAAACACCTGTTTTTCCAACGAGAGGTCAGAGAGAGACGATGGCAGAAAATGGTTGAAATTAAATTACGATTTATTTATCGTATTTTATTATTTAATAATTGTTTTATATCATATTTAGGTAAAGAATTTGTTCTATTTTCACCCTGTAAGAATATAGAACCTGAGCTGCACCTTCACTGTGTTTCAGACAGAACCTGAGTTTAGTTGTGATCAGGCTGAAAAACTATTGATACAACAAGGCTGCTTGATATATAATATTGAGTAGAATTTATGTAAAATTTGATTAAGAGCACAAGCTTTTCTTCATAAGTAGGTGGAATTTGAACGGATCACTTCATCCACTTCACTCTGGTGCAGAGGAACTGGACCTCACAGCTTCAACATCTGCTGGACAGATGTTAGAGCAGAGTGTTCATGAACATGGCGTCACAGTCACATGTTACACTGACACACGTGGGTTGATGATCATAACAAAGTCACGTGATGACCTCTCCACACAGTAAGAACTTGAGCCTGTCAGGAACTGACTATGTCAAACTTTTCTTATCCTGAAGTCACAAAGAACTGAGAGGGGCTTGGAAATTAACTCAGTGAAATCATGTTGAGACAAGTGTGTCCACAAAATAACACAAACTGTTCAACACAACAGGCCCAAAATGTCCACTGTCTTTAGGACCTCATCACTCAGACACTTTCTGTCACTTGTCACTGCTGTGAACCTCCCATCATCAATTATTTCCCAGCATGCTGCTGTTCCCAGTGGCCTGCTACAGTCCACCCCTTGTGGTTGTTCTGAGTTGGTGGTCGAGAACAAACAAACACAGATTTACATCATTGTTTTAGAAATTATTTTAGCAACAATTCACAAACTGGAGAGACGAAGAATCTTCATCTGCGTTTGTATAAAACGTCCTTGGGTCAGTTTTCTATTAAATATGGTAAAATATTTATGAAAGTTTCCTCAGAGACTTAAAGATGCTCTGCTGTTCATAGACTCTTCTTCATACTGTAAATATAACATACAATTTTCTTCTGGTTGTTTCCATAATATTAAACTGGTGATTTTGTTCATGTACCAGCAAGGACGAGATGTTTTCACCTGTTTGTTTGCAAGACGAGAGAAAACCAGAGTCATGATTCCAGTGAAGTCGGTGGAAGGATGTTTATTGAGCATTAAAGCAGAGAAAAGTAGAAACAACAGAACTTTTCTCTCTGAGATGTTTTTCTTCTCGTTACATCTGGTTTGTCACAGAGGAAATTATCCATGTGTTTGACTCATATAGAATGAATGTAAAGGCTTTGACTGGGATGTGCTGCTGTTATACTGCAGCGCCACCTGTGGGTCAAAAATTAGAAAAGCGACCACCTGATGCAGAAATGAAAACCTCCCATCTTTAAGCCCAGACTTCTGATCTTTTGTGTGAAAGACAAACTATGATTTTAAAGTCAAAGGGATTTAAATGTGTTTAACTCTGTGTGGAACTAAATCCATTTGTGACGTGAATCCAGGAAATTTAAGATCATAAACAAACATATACACAAAAAGGTGGTTATACACACATGGATATAAAAATTCACTATATGTGACTCTTTACAGAGGGTTTATATATTCTGTTGGTGTTGTATCATTTCAATAAACACAATCTTTATATGAATAAAAACAATCGGTAGCGAGGGGCAAGACTTTGGGGCTGTGAGGTTGTTGGCACTGTCACCTCACATCCAGAAGGTTGCCGGTTTGAATCCCGGTTCAGATGGGGATTTCCTGTGTGTAGTCTGCATGTTCTCCCCGTGTTTCCTCCAGGTGCTCCGGCTTCATCTCACATACACATGCAGAATAGGGGTTGGGTAAATTGGAGACTTTACATCGAGTGTAGGTGTTAATGTGAGTGTGAATGGTTGTTTGTCGGCCCTGTGACGGAGTGGTGACCTGTCCAAGGCACACCACAACTCCCATCCAATGTCAGCTGGGATCGGCTTCAGCTCCCCCTGCTGCCCTCAAGAGGACAAGTGGTAAAGATCGTGAACGGAGGTAAGAGCTCGAAAAAGATGCTGAAAATTCACTCAAAACAGATTTAGAAAAGTGTTGATCTGCAGTTATGTCGTCGTGAACAGAAATAATCTGCTGAGTGTGTTTGTGTTCAGATTATGTGAGTGAATAAAAGAGTGGAGGAGGTGGAGGAGCGTGAGTGTGTCTGCAGACACTGAGTCAAAGGACAGAGCAGCAGCAGATCCACTGATGATGCTGTGTCACAGCCACAGGAACACACAGGGAGGACGGTGGACTGGACTCTGTTTGACAGTTGATCTCAGAGCAGCTCACCTCCTCTGATTCCTCTGGAGCTCCGTCTCCACTCTGCCTCCCAGCAACAAGGCCCAGTCAGAGCCGCTCTACACACAAGCTTCTGCTGCTTCAGCCTCTGGATCATCATGACACAGCTCAGCCTCCGTCAACACACACTGTCCTCTTCACACTCACCACAAAGATCACCAACTGTTGAGAGAAGAAGACATCAGTGTTTCCAGAGACTCACTTCATCAGCTGTGAGTCAGTGATGCAGCACATCCAGTAGAAAGAGCAGCAGGGACTTCAGTCCTGTTCAGAGGTGGAGCAGCTTCCTCTCTGCTTCATGTTCACGTGTTGGAATGAACACGCTAAGAGCTCAGTGTGTGTCCTCTGCATGTCAAAGTGCAGAGTGGACACCTGAGAGGTGGATTTACTGCTGTTAAAGGTGAAGCCATGTTTCACTGTGTGAGCATGTGCACATAAAAGGGGCGGGGTTTACTGTGTATTACCAATCACAGACATAGACAGTTTGACTGACAGCACAGCCTCATATTTCCCAATCAGTAGAACAAACACATGATCCAGAATAAAATGCTCTGACTCTGAGGACACACACTGTCCCTGAGGACACACACTGTCTCTGCGGAATCACACTGTGGTGAAACCTCTGACACTTCTCAACAAAAACACATGGACCTATCTTCAGGAAGCTGACTGAGGTCATCTGGTGTTTTGGTGACAGGATGAGTCTGGAGAGATTGAGATGTTCTGGGTGAGTTAGAGATCAACTGAACCAACCAGACGTTGATTTAAACTTCCCTTATCCGTCCCTTTAAGGAGAGTGTGCTGTCTTTTTTCAAAGACAAAACACACAAAGAAGAGACGTCTTCTTCTTCGTCGACTGTTTATTTACATCGCCACTCCGGCTCTTCATAGCCTATTTCTGGCGGACAAATCGGCCAGTCAGTGACGGGTTATACAAGTGGTCATACTTTCGGATCTCTTCTGCAAAGTGCTCTTCTATTTGGTCCATATTTGTTCTTCTAAATCTTCCGTGATTTCCGCTTATTGTGGGCCATGAAACCGGAAACTAGAGTCCGGACGGGATGTAGTAAGCAGACCAATCACAAGCCTTGCGGGCTGCGTGAGGCTTGCGTCGTTTTGTCGTATAGTTAGAAAAATTGGCCGACGCACTCAAGCCCGCAGAGGGCACGAAAGGGGCGTGTTGCGTGTCTTGCGTGCATGTGTGCGTGCGTGCAACCCGACTATAATTCGGCCTTCAGTGTGGTCAGTGGGCAAAGCTTCGTAGGACTCAAAAAAACAAACCTTCTGGGCTACCTTCCTACTGGACTTCTTGAATTCAAGCTAAGTACATTCTTAAATAAGCTTCTCTGCTAAATTACTATTGTGTCTGCTGTCTTAGGTTAACTAGATTGATAGTTTGAACTGTTTGGTCTCACCTTGAATTGTATGAGACAGGAGCCTGTTTGTTAATTAATTCTGTTCACTGCTTCTAGTTTCACTCAGGTGATTGAGAGTCAAAATAGGATCCAGCTAAGGTTAAATTGATTGCTCTTTATTCCAATTCTGTTAAGGACAAAATTGTATTTTACTTTGTATCTCTTGAGGTAAGTAGCTTTTGTCTAGAAACAGTTTTTGCCAAATAGGAGATTTGGGAAGTTTTCTGTTGTATTAAACTGAGTATCTGCTATTGGGCCTTTTAACACCAGGTGGTTGATTGGCTCATGAGCAGGGGGAGTGGTCAGCACAGCTGTAGCAAACCATGGTCAACTCTGGTTTAAAACCAGGAAATGCCTGGAGCGTCAGCGAAAACTCATCGTATGAAGACTCGGAGGATAAAGACAAAGGAGTCTTTCGGGGGAGGCTGAGGGGGAGGCAGAGTATTAAGCTGCATTTTATTTTTTGAATATGTGTAAACTTTCTGTGCGAATTTCTACTCGTAGATACTATATGCCTTGAACTCGTTCACACAAACACCGTTACCTTTCCTCTCTTATCTATCCAACCCGTTCCACACATACCCAACACCTTGTCACAGGGGGCCTATGGAACTGCCAGTCAGCTACCCGCAAGGCAGACTTCATCTCTGGCTTTGCTACACAGCAATCACTTGATTTCCTTGCTCTCACTGAGACCTGGATTACACCGGACTTCTAGACAAATCCTGCTTGGTATGACAGACCCTGGATCTGTACTGCGATAATAACTGAGTTTAGTAAAATACTGATGAAAGCAGCGTGGACTGACTCCAACCATCTACTGACCTCACAGTCTCCAGTCGACAGCCTGAACTCTGCTTTAGATCAAGCAGCTCCTTCACTCCTGAGACCTGCAGCCTGTTTCTAGTCAGATCCAGTTTTCTCAGATGAGAGGGGTTCGACCGCAGAGCTGAAGCAAGAGAAGAACAGCTGATCTCTGACAGACTGCAGTACCGCAACCTGAATAAAGGATAAAATGTAGGTGTGTAAGGGAAATGTAACATGTGACCATAATATAATCATGTTTATGTATACTTGGATTGATCATCATTGAATCTCTAACAAATGTAACTTTGATGTTGCTGTTTCCTGTAGAACTGAGTGAGTGCTGGCCTGATTACTCCAGTCACAGTAATCTAATTAGTCCGGACACAGTGTGATAGTAATTAGCTATCCAGGCATTATGATTGATGTAAGGAACTACTTTGATGTTCCTTACACAAATTCACCTAACAAAGACCTTACAACACGGGGGATTTGTGGTGGTTGTAGACACTAAGAAGGGATCTTGGAGACAGATGTTACACTCCAGGGGTCTGAGAGCAGGGGACAGGATATCCGTCACCTATTTCCTTTATATCAAAGAGGCTGATCAATAAGTTTGTTCCTCTCTAGGAGGAGCTTGAAGATGTTTGAAGTGCTGCTTCTCCTGAGTCATTAACTGTTTAACAACCCCCTCTCGAATGGGTGGGGTTAGCCAAATGTATAAATACCAACCACTGTCTTCTGTCTGGGTGCATATGACAAACTCAACTCTGTTGTATGTACCATGCTCGAGCATTAAAGTGTGACAATACTGTAAGAGAATTGTGTCTCGTTTCTTCCTTGCTAAGGTGGGATTATTATTAATTGCCACGACAGGTGTTAGTTAAACTGAGTTCATATGTGAAAATAACCTAAAAAAGTCATGTCAGCATAAACTCACAACATGGAAGATAAATATGAAATCAGACATGTTGGACTAAAAACGCGTCCTGATTCAGTAAAAATATATTATTTGGAGCCGGTCTCTGTCCTGCAGATCAGTTTAGGAAATCCAGAACTAAACTCATTGTTTTAACAAGTAGCTGAAAATGTAAAATGTCACAGATTAATTAATGAATGGATTCAAGTTATGTTTGATGAGGAATTATGTTAAATTAGAATTAAATGACATCAATTGGATATAAATGCTGTATGATAGATATGAGATCGACAACAGTTAGTCAGTGAATTGACCTCAGAGTCTCCAGTCGACAGGTTGAAATCTGTAGAAAACAACACAGCTCCTTCACTCCTGAGTCCTGCAGGTCATTTAGTGTCAGATCCAGTTCTCTCAGATGAGAGGGGTTTGACCTCAGAGCTGAAGCCAGAGAAGAACAGCTGATCGCTGACAGACTGCATTCCCACAACCTGAATAAATAATAATAATAATAATAAACTTTATTGAGTTTACAAACTGCTTTGACAGCAAAGCAAGAAAAGTAAAAAAACTTGAACCTATAAAAGTATTAAAATGAAAATAGAGATAAATGTGGGGAGCGCGTGGCCTAGGGGATAGAGCAGTTGTTCTGCAACAAGAAGGTTGCTGGTTCGAATCCCACTCTTTTCCATCTGCATGCCTAAGTGTCCTTGGCAAGATACTGAACCCCTAAATGACCTCAGAGCGGAAGCCAGAGAAGAACAGCTGATTTCTGACATTCTGCAACCCTCCAACCTGAATAAAGAATAACACTTAACTGTAAGTTAAACTGAGTTCATCTGTGAAAATAGACACAAATTCATGTCACACAGACTCATAACATGGAAGATAAATATGAAATCAGACATGTTGAACTAAAAACGAGTCCTGATTCGGTAATTATTGATTATTTGGAGCCGGTCTCTGTCTTGCAGATCAGTGTAGGATATCCAGAAATGAATTCAAATGTGTTCTAACAAGTAGCTGAATATTTTAAATGTCACAGCTTAATAAATGAATAGCTTCAAGTTATGCATGAATTATGTTAAATTATAATTAAATGAGATCAATTGGGTATAAATGATGTATTAAAGATGGAGTTGATGAGGTGGACATGACTGACTGGGTGAGTGACAGATGACTCAGGGACAGTGAGCAGAGCAGAACTGAGACAATTTAAATAAATAATGACCGAATAAGAAAGAAAGTTGGAAAAGTGAAGAAGGATTTAACGACCTCAGAGTCTCCAGGCCACAGTTTGGACTCTCAAGTCCAGAACACAGCAGCTTCACTCCTGAATCCTGCAGGGAGTTTACACTCAGATCCAGTTCTCTCAGATGTGAGGGGTCTGACTTCAGAGCTGAGGCCACGACTTCACAGTGAATCTCTGAGAGTAGACAACCATCAAGTCTGTAATTAAAGAAAATATCTGTTGAATAAAATCAGAAAACACAATATTCATACAAAACGTGATCATGTGACCTTCACCCTGGTAAATCCCCTTTTTGTCTCATGAACATGTTAAAAACTCCTCAAGAGAATCCTTTCAGATTTGGTACAAGCGTTCATTTAGACTGACAGAGGAACTCATTAGATTCAGGTGGTCAAAGGTCAAAGGTTCAAGGTCACACAACATGTTTCTGGCCTCTTGAACATGATGTCTCAAGTCTGTCTTTAGGGGATTTCTTCAAATTTTGACGAGTTGGACTCAAAGATAAATTGATTCAATTTCAGTGGTCATAGGTCAAAGGTTACAGTGACCTCATGTTATTGTGATTGCAACATGTCAGGAAACTGGAGGGACGGACACTGCACTGGTTGGTGGTGGTGTACAAACGCAGGGTGGTAATTGAAGTTTGAAAAGAAAGAAGAATAAATGATATTTCCAGTTCGGCTTTTTCAGTTTAAAGGAACAGTCAGTGATTCTCATCCTAAACACAGAGATGCTGTGATTTATCTGATTAATCAAAAAGTTTCAAAAAATCCCTTCCATCTCTGTATATTGTTGTGGGAACAGAAAGATAAATGACAGAAGATAGATTATAAACATTTAACATTAGTTTTGTTATTGTTGACAAGTCCAAATGATTGCTAGTACGATTGAAAAATTTAATCAAATCCAACTAAAACCTACCACACCAAAATTAAATGTGGCTGTTTCTTTGCTTTGCATCTGAGCAAACATAGGATGACTTTATTTAGAACCTTTTTTTTTTTTTCAAAGTCAAAGAACCTTTATCCTAAACAATCGGGCCTTCTTATCTTTTAGCAAATACAATCGTGGCTTCTTAGCCTCTGCTCTCTTTTTTAGCAAATATAGGATGGTTGAATAAAACTTTTTTTTTTTCTTTTTAAATCAAACAAACAACCAAACCTTAACTTAATGAAATGTGAAATCTGAGTCTGAGCCCATCTGCAGAAGCAGTGTTGAGCCAGTTCACAATTAAAAAGAAAGAGTTCCAAGTTCAGTTCATGAAGATGAAAATAAACTAGTTCAAGTTCACAATTTATTTTTTATTGGGATGATTCAGGTGACAAACGTCCGGTCATGTGTTTGGTTCTGAATCGATGAAGTCGGATAATGGAGCGGTTCATTCTGCGTGTGTGTTAATGCGTTCAAATAACTAACATGTTAATTCCACAAATTAATTTTCCCGCGTTAACATATTGATTTTAACAGCCCTTATATATATATATTTAATAAATATACGGAAAACTCCAGCACAGAGTCTCCAATACACCATACATATTGGTCATGTCTGAACTCACCGAGCCTTCCTGCAGTTCCTCACAGCTGGGATCATTCTCCATCGACCCTGTTCGGATGTGTTGAACTTCTCCATGTCCAACTCATCCAGAACCTCCTCTGACATCTGCAGCATGTAGGCCAGAGCTGAGCAGTGGATCTCAGAGAGTTTCTCCTTCGATCTGTTCTCTGCCATCAGGAACTGTTGCATCTGCTGATGAACTGAGTGGTCATTCATCTCAATCAGACAGTGGAAGATGTTGATGCTTCTGTCAGGAGAAATGCCATCACTCTCCATCTCCTTCAGGTTGTTGATGACTCTCTGGATGACCTCTGGATTATTCCCTGTACGACCTAGCAGGCCTCCTAAAACTCTCTGGATGATCTTTGGATTGTTCTCTGTCCGACCCAGCAGGCCTCCTAAGACTCTCTGGTTGGACTCAAGACTGAGGCCATGAAGGAAGCGAACAAACAGGTCCAGATGACCATTTGTGCTGGTGAGGGATTTCTCCATGGTTCTCTTCAGGAGGTCATCCAGAGAGAAGGTACTGTTTGTGTTCCCATATGTTCCCAAGAAGTTGTTGAGTTCTTCTGTGTTCCTCTTGGTGTAACAGTGGAACATGTAGACTGCAGCCAGAAACTCCTGAACGCTCAGATGAACAAAGCAGTAGACTGATTTCTGGAAGATCACACACTCTCTTCTGAAGATCTCAGTACAAACTCCTGAGTACACTGAGGCCTCTGTGACATTAAGACCATACCGCTCCAGGTCTTCTTGGTAGAACATGATGTTTCCTTCCTCCAGATGTTTCAACGCCAGCCTCCCAAGCTTCAGGAGAACGTCCCTGTCAGCCTCCGTCAGCTGCTGTGGAGTCGTCTCATGTCCCTCACCGTACTTGTTGTTCTTCCTCTTTGTCTGAAACAGCAGGAAGTGTGAGTACAGGTCAGTCAGGGTCTTGGGCAGCTCTCCTCTCTGGTCTGTGGTCAACATGTGCTCCAGAACTGTAGCACTGATCCAGCAGAAGACTGGGATTTGACACATGATGTGGAGGCTCCTGGACGTCTTGATGTGTGAGATGATTCTGCTGCACAGCTCTTCATCACTGAATCTCCTCCTGAAGTACTCCTCCTTCTGGGCGTCAGAGAAGCCTCTTATTTCTGTGACCCTGTCCACACATGCAGGAGGGATCTGATTGGCCGCCGCAGGTCTGGAGGTTATCCAGACGAGAGCCGAGGGAAGCAGATTCCCCCGGATGAGGTTTGTCAGCAGCACGTTGACTGATGACCTCTGTGTGACCTCAGACACAAGCTCCCTGTGGTTGAAGTCCAGAGAAGGTCTGCTTTCATCCAGGCCGTCAAAGATGAACAAAGGTTTACAGACAGCGAGCGTCTCTGCAGTGAGCTTCTGTAACGCTGGATGGAAAACATGGAGCAGCGTGAGAAGACTGTGCTGCTTGTCCTTCACCAGGTTCAGCTCCCTGAACGAAAGCACAGCCAGCAGATCCACATCCTGGTTCTCTAAACCCTCTGCCCAGTCCAGAGTGAACTTCTGCACAGAGAAGGTTTTTCCAACGCCAGCGACGCCGTTGGTCAGGACGACTCTGATGCTGCTCTGCTGGTCAGTGGAGGCTTTAAAGATGTCGTGGATCTTGATGGGAGTGTCATGGAGGCTCTTCTTCTTGGAAGCCGTCTCAAGCTGCCTCACCTCATGTTGAGTATTAACCTCTTCACTCTGTCCCTCTGTGATGTAGACCTCAATGTAGATCCTGTTGAGGAGGGTTCTACTTCCTGTTTCATCACTTCCTTCAGTCACATGTTCACATCTCCTCCTCAGACTGAGCTTATGTTCATCTGAAACCTCCTGCAGACCACGATCTGCTGAAAGACAAGAAACAATGTGAGAGACAGAGAATCTGAGAATCTGCTAATTGTTTTCATCAGATACAGAAAAACTACAGAAAATAAAAGCTTTTTAACTTTGTGCTTTTCTAACGATGTTAAATGTTGATGCTGTATGAAGGAACAAAATAAAACCACATGTGCTGTTGTCAGAAGTGAAGACATCAGCAGACACATGTACAGTGCTGCTCTGACCGGCTGTCTGACCTCCAGCTCCTGTTCTAGATCTTTGTCCACACTGGGGACAGGAGGAGTCTCCTGAAGAACCAGACTGGTCCCAGTATGAAGTGATGCACTGTCTGCAGAACGTGTGTCCACAGCTGGTGGAGACTGGATCCTTCAGGACGTCCTGACACGAAGCACAGCAGGACGACTGCTCCTCCTCAGAAACATGACTCCTCTTCCTCTCCCTGTGAAGACATTTCCTGATAACTCACATGTCACAGTCACAGGTTGTCATTACTTACAGAATTTGGTGCAGATCCAAATCAAAATGAGTCTCTATTGGATTTCAAAGTGGTTTCATAAGGAGCGTGTTGGTTCTTGGTGGAGGTCTGAGCTCTTTGAGTGATTCTGAGAGATTAGTCACCAACTTCAATGAAGCTGTGTCCTAATGCAGGGGCCACACTAGAGGAAACTAGATCCTCTTCAGAGCAGGTCCCAGTAGAAACAGTCTCTTACTCTGTGTGTGAGGGTCCAGGTTCATTACTGAAGTTTAGAGGCTCATGTTTGGAACAGTCACTCTTCAGAGACAGACAGCTGGACCCTGGAGACTCTGCTCTCAGTCTGTGGTCCTGACCTCTGCAAACACAAACATGTTTTTATTCAGAACACATCATTCACTGGTTCATTCTCTGAGGATTCAGTTTGGAGCTTCACATGTTTGTAGCCGGTCTCTTACTTTGTGTGTGAGGGTCCAGGTTCATTACTGAAGTTTAAAGGCTCATGTTTGGAACAGTCACTCTTCAGAGACTCACAGCTGAACACTGGAGACTCTGCTCCGTCCTCTTCCTCCTCAAAGCCATTCATCTTCAGTCTGAGAGGAAAAACATTGCGAGCTCAAACACACACAATGAAGCCAGGTAAATAAACTCAGTGTTTCTTCAAATATAACAGAGTCAACCCTCCTACACTGTGTCCCTGTTGTCACGTAACCTGAGACAGTTGTAGGTTTAATGTGTTGGACTCAGCCAATCACAGCGTCGAGTCAAACTGTTGATTCACTGACAGAAGTTCATCCTGAATCTTCTTCTCTCTAAAGTCCACGTGTAGAAAACTGACTCATAATATGAATGAAAAATATTAATGTTGCTGAAAACTCACCAGCCTCAGACCTCACGTTTTCTCCGTCTGCTCCTTGAAGTTAAAACAAAGTCTGAACACTTTCACTTTCACTGGAGGCTCCTCCTCTCTGCATTTACCGGAAATCCCGTGACTCTGTGTGTGTGTGTGTGTGTGTGTGTGTGTGTGTGTGTGTGTGTGTGTGTGTGTGTGTGTGTGTGTGTGTGTGTGTGTGTGTGTGTGTGTGTGTGTGTGAGTGTGTGTGTGTGAGTGTGTGTGTGCGTGTGTGAGAGAGAGAGTCACGCCCTGGTTTGTGTCGCAGTTTAAACATGTGTCTTATAAACTGTAAAGAATCAAACCAACACAAAGTGAGCGTCAGTCCTGTCCGTGTCCTGATAACTTGTGATCCGTGTTTCTGTTAAAGTTTAAAGTGAGCGCAGGTTCGAGGAGGAAACAGACTCGGACACAGACCGGACCTTTAATGTCCGTCTGTCCTGAAGCAGCGGTGTTAGAATCATTCTGCGCTGGAAACCTCTGACAATGTGAACGCATTGGAAAACATGACTCATTGAGGTCAGTCTCTTCATGTTATCACGTTATAACGTGAAACTCAGCACGTTGTCCTGTGGAGTGGAGCTTCCTGAAACAGACGCTCACAGGAGGAAACGGTGCATTTGTTGGGGACTATTTCCAGCGGCGGATGGAGCTCTATGTCACAAACACATAAGATGTGTCACGCTGTGGTTGCACACACAATATCTTGATATCAACAAGAAGAAATATAAAAAAAATCACCAGACTTGTTCTTTTAAACGTCTTCTCCGGATAATCAGACTGAGACATTATGAGTTTTGGGCTGTGAATCATCGAATAAAGTCCGTTCTTCCTCTTCTGGTTATAATACTGAAGGATTCACGTCTCCTTCTTTTATCATCTCCAACGTTATTGAGTATAATATGTTTCTACTTTCAGACACATACTCCGGAGGATATCCAGAGCTCTGGGGCTGGATTTTTGTTTCTTCACACATGAAGGACGCAGCAGGAGATTCTTCGCTCAGACTCTTTCACAATAACACAGGAATACAAATATAAACCCTTCAAGTTTTATCCTCTTCATTGATCCAGTTTATTTTAAAAACTCAAAGTTTATATTTCGCTTCCTCAATACTGAGCAGCTTCTTTAGGTTCAACATTTCCTCAGCTGCTTCTGTAGCTTTTCTCTTTCTCTTTATATTTCTGATGCTCCACACTTTCTTCCCCTGAGTCACAATCACACTGATGGATGATATGAAATGATTGTTGTGTTTAATCCTGTGAGTCCTCATCTTAACCTTGATATGACTGTTTGCTCTCTGCTGTTTAAATCATCGTTTTCATTCCTCCCATGTTTTGCTTTATTTCATATCGATGATCCTTTTCCTCCCTCATTGTTTTGCCAGTCAGTCATGGTGTTGCTTCTAATTCCTGATTTAGCTGGGGCCTCACTGAAAGCTTCCTCTAAGACTCTCTCCTGTTTTAAAGATTGTTTTGTCCATTTCATTGCCCTCGATGCTCATTGAACTGGGATCCACATGACTTCTGTTTATGTGTGATGACGTCTGAATAGTGTCTGGTATGTTTAGTGAGTTTGAACCTGTTTAATCTGGTTTTGCTCTGTCTAATATTATGCCATTGCTTTTGCAAACATCTCCACTGTATATACTGTGATGTGCTGTTCTTTCCTTTATATTTATATTGAATTATGGGACAAAAACCCATCCTTTCCATTGTTTGGCTCCTTGGATCCATCTCTATATATTGGGAACAGAGTTTTATGTGTAGTCCTTGACCTTCCCTCCTACTACAGGAACTCAGAGTATCACCAGAGTCCAACACACAGGAACACATGCATCTGTATACACTGATACAATTGGTTTAAAGGGTTGAAACTACTTTGTTCATGAACGTCTTGTGAAGGAGCAGCGGATTATATCCGATTATTCTTCCTTCTGCTCCTTTTCATTCAAGAATTTAGAATTTGTATTTAAATCAAACTTTTCTTCATAAGTATAAAGTATATCCCATAAATATGTTTGATGGAGTTTGAACGGATCATTTAGACGACGTGTTGTTCACACTTTGTGTTTGGTCACCGTGACAACAGCCTGGTGACAGCTCCAGAGATGATGGTCGCACTCTGCTGCAGAGGAAGTGGACCTCACAGCTTCAACATCTGCTGGACAGATGTTAGGGCAGCGTGTTCATGAACATGGCGTCACAGTCACATGTTACACTGATACACGTGTGTTGAGGATCAGCACAAAGTCACATGATGACCTCTCCATACAGTGAGAACTTGAGCCTGTCAGGAACTGACTCTGTCAAACATTTCTTATCCCGAAGTCACAAAGAACTGAGACGGGCTTGAACATGAAGTGAAATCATCATGTTGAGACAAGTGTCTCCACAAAATAACACAACCTGCTCAACACAAGAGACCCAAAATGTCCACTTTCTTCAGGACATCATCTCTCAAACACTTTCTGTCACTTGTCACTGCTGTGAACCTCCCATCATTAATTATTTCCCAGCATGCTGCTGTTCCCAGTGGCCTGCTACCGTCTCCCCCTTGTGGTTGATCTGAGTTGGTGGTCGAGAACATACAAACAGATTTACGTCATTGTTTTAGAAATTATTTTAGCAACAATTCACAAACTGGAAAAATTAAGAATATCAACTGTTTATATAAAACGTCCTCGTGTCAGTTTTTTTATTAAATATGGCTAAATATTTATGAAAGTTTCCTCAGAGACTTAAAGATGCTCTGCTCTTCATTGACTCTTCTTCATTCTGTAAATGTCTATTTCATTTTTCTTCTGTTTTTTTTTTCCATTATGTCAAATTGGTGATTATGTGCATGTGTTTCCACCTGTTTGTTTGATGAGGAAAGAAAACCAGAGTCATGATTCCAGTGAAGTCGGTGGAAGGATGTTTATTGAGCATTAAAGCAGAGACAAGTAGAAACAGAACTTTTCTCTCTGAAATGTTTTTCTTCTCGTTACATCTGGTTTGTCACAGAGGAAATGATCCATGTGTTTGACTCATAGACTGAATATAAAGGCTCTGAATGGGATGTGCTGCTGTTATACTGCAGCGCTACCTGTTGGTCAAAAAGTAGAAAAGCAACCACTGCTCTGCACCTGATGCAGAAATGAAAACCTCCCATTTTTAAGTCCAGAGTTTTGATCTTTTGTGTCAAAGACAAAACTCAATTTGTGACATGAATCCAGGAGCTTTATGATCATAAACAAACATATACAGAAAAAACGTGGTTATACATACATGGATATATATTGAGGGCCAAAGGTGGAAAATAATAAAGGCAGAGTTAAATACACTGTATGTGACTCTTGACAGAGGGTTTATATATTCTGTTGGTTTTGTGTCATTTCAATAAACACATTCTTCATGTGAATAAAAACAATCGGTAGCGAGGGGCAAGACTTTGGGGCTGCAAGGTGGTTGGCACTGTCACCTCACATCCAGAAGGTCGCTGGTTTGAATCCCGGTTCAGATGGGGATTTCCTGTGTGTAGTCTGCATGTTCTCCCCGTGTTTCCTCCAGGTGCTCCGGCTTCATCTCACAAACACATGCAGATTAGGGGTTGGGTAAATTGGAGACTCTACATCGAGCGTAGGTGTTAATGTGAGTGTGAATGATTGTTTGTCTGCCCTGTGACGGACTGGTGCCCCATCTAAGGCGCAGCACAACTCCCATCCAATGTCAGCTGGGATCGGCTCCAGCTCCCCCTGCTGCCCTCAAGAGGACAAGTGGTAAAGATAGTGAACGGAGGAAAGAGGTCGAAAACGATGCTGCAAATTCACTCAAAACAAATTTAGAAAAATGTTGATCTACAGTCATGTTGTCGTGAACAGAAATAATCTGCTGAGTGTGTCTGTGTTCAGATTATGAGAGTGAATAAAAGAGTGGAGGAGGTGGAGGAGCGTGAGTGTGTCTGCAGACACTGAGTCAAAGGACAGAGCAGCAGCAGATCCAGTGATGATGCTGTGTCACATCCACAGGAACACACAGGGAGGATGGTGGACTGGACACTGTGTGACAGCTGATCTCAGAGCAGCTCACCTCCTCTGACTCCTCTGGAGCTCTGTCTCCACTCTGCCTCCCAGCAACAAGGCCCAGTCAGAGCCGCTCTACACACAAGCTGCTGCTGCTTCAGCCTCTGGATCCTCAGGACACAGCTCAGCCTCCGTCCACACACACTGTCCTCTTCACACTCACCTTCAAAAAGACCCCCACCACCTGTTGAGCGAAGAAGACATCAGTGTTACAGAGACTCACTTCATCAGCTGTGAGTCAGTGATGCAGCTCATCCAGTAGAAAGAGCATCAGGGACTTCAGTCCTGTTCAGAGGTGGAGCAGCTTCCTCTCTGCTTCATGTTCACGTGCTGGAATGAACACGCTAAGAGCTCAGTGTGTGTCCTCTGCATGTCAAAGTGCAGAGTGGACACCTGAGAGGTGGATTTACTGCTGTTACATGTGAAGCCATGTTTCACTGTGTGAGCACGTGCACATAAAAGGGGCGGGGTTTACTGCGTATGACCAATCACAGACATGGGCAGTTTGACTGACAGCAGAGCCTCATATTTCACAACCAGGATCAAACTGTTCTATAATAAAAATCAGAGGAGAACAAACACATGATCCAGAATAAAAGAAACTCAGTCACAGCTGCTAAATGCAGGAAGAACAGCTGGTAAAACATCTTGGATTGTGTCAATGTGTAAGTTACAGCGCCCCCTGGTGGCATTTGGTAAAAATATATTAAGTGACCACGATATAATAACGTGTGTGGACGAGATAAATAACTCAAGGCCACAAGATCTGATTCTGTTGTTTACTAACAAGACGAGTCGAAGAGAAGAAGATTCTTGATGAGAAACGTTTGAATCCCAGGATGTGTCCTTGATAATGAGCCTTATTTTTGCACACTGTCTCACGGACTCTGAGGACACACACTGTCTCTGAGGACACACACTGTCTCCCTGACTCCGAGGACACACACTGACGCTGAGGACACACACTGACTCTGAGGTGACACACTGTCTCTGAGGACACACTGTGGTGGAAACCTCGAACATCACTACTCATGAGTAGTGATGTTCGAGGACCTATCTTCAGGAAGCTGACTGAGTGCATCTGGTGTTTTGGTGACAGGATGAGTCTGGAGAGATTGAGATGTTCTGGGTGAGTTAGAGATCAACTGAACCAACCAGACGTTGATTTAAAACTCCCTTATCCGTCCCTTTAAGGAGAGTGTGCACCACACAACAGTGTAGAGTCACTGTGGTCAATCATAAGTTACCATGGTGATTTACCTTGTTAAGAAGTGGACGAGCTTCGTAGGACTGAAAAAACTAAACCTGACTAAACCTACTAATCCTGCTTAGTAGCACAGACCCTGGATCTGTGATACTGACTGTGTTAAGTAAAATACTGATGAAAGCAGCGTGGACTGACTCCAATCATCTACTGACCTCACAGTCTCCAGTTTACAGGTTGAACTCTGCTGTAGATCAAGCAGCTTCTTCACTCCTGAGTCCTGCAGGTAGTTTCCTCTCAGATCCAGTTCTCTGAGATGACGAGAGGGGTTTGACCTCAGAGCTGAAGCCAGAGAAGAACAGCTGATCTCTGACAGACTGCAGCTCCATAACCTGGAAAAATGATAAAACTTAACTTAAAATTAACTGATTTCATGTGTGAAAATATCAAACAAATATTCATGGCAGCACAGACTCATCACATGGAAGATAAATATGAAGTCAGACATTTTAGACTAAAAACGAGTCTTGATTCAGTAAAAATTCATTATTTGTAACCGGTCTCTGTCCTGCAGATCAGTTTAGGAAATCCAGAACTAAACTCAGATGTGTTTTAACGAGTAGCTGAATATTTAAAATGTCACAGATTCATTTATGAATGGATTCATGTTATGTATGAATGAAGAGGAATTTTATAAAATTTGAATTAAATGAGATCAATTGGGTATAAATGCTGTATTATAGATATGACATCTACAAAAGTCAGTCAGTGAACTGACCCCAGAGTCTCCAGTCGACAAGTTTGACTCTGTAGAAAACCACACAGCTCCTTCACTCCTGAGTCCTGCAGTACGTTGAAGCTCAGATCCAGTTCTCTCAGATGAGAGGGGTTTGACCTCAGAGCTGAGGCCAGAGAAGAACAGCTGATCCCTGACAGTCTGCAGCTCTCCAACCTGAATAAATAATAACAATAATAAACTTTATTGATATAGTTATTTTTAAATACAGAGTTTACAAAGTGGTTTGCCATCAAAGCAAGAAAAGTAAATTAAAACTTTAACCCATAAAAGCAGTAAAATGACAATAGAAATAAATGAACAAGTAAATAAAAGGTGAATATGATTAAAAAAACACAGTAAAAAGACAACATCACATAAAAGTTTTAAGAGGTGATTTAAAAGAAGTCACTGACGCCTTATCTCCTCAGTGGGCCGTTCCAAAGCCGAGGGGCCCTGATGGTAAAAGCACGGTTTAGTTTTCAACCTGGACTTTGGAACAGCATGATCCACCTGAGGATCTAAGGCTGCGTGCATGAACATACGGGCTCAATAATTCTGTGTTGTAGTTTGGGGCTAGATGATTTAAAAATGATCAGTAAAATCTTTAAATCAATTCTAAAACAGACAGGGAGCCAATGGAGAGAAGCGAGGATCAGGGAGATGTGATGTTGCTGTTTAATACCAGTGAGAAGCTGCTGTGTTCTGAACTGGTTGGAAACGAATGGTTGTTTTCTTTACCCTAAAATGAGACATTTATATTGAACTATATTTTATTTACATCAGGAGTGGGTCCTCTCTACATAGCAAGCTTTTGAGTTTCTATGACAACGGACGCTACCACAGGTTCCTTTCATGTTTGTACGGGGAAGGGGGGGGTCAGCTGCAACATGACACTTCACCACTAGCTGTCACCACACTAAACATGATGTCTGACCCCATAGTCTCCAGTCGACAGGTGGGACTCTGTAGAAAACCACACAGCTCCTTCATTCCTGAGTCCTGCAGAATGTTGTCACTCAGATCCAGTTCTCTCAGATGAGAGGGGTTTGACCTCAGAGCTGAAGCCAGAGAAGAACAGCTGATCTCTGACAGTCTGCAGTGATCCAATCTGAATAAATAATAATAATAATGAACTTTATTGATATAGTACTTTTGAAAAATAGACTTTACAAAGTGATTTGACAGCAAAGCAAGACAAGTAAATACAACTTGAACCCATGTAAGCAGTTAAATGACAGTAGAGTCTAATTGTTGTTTTCTTTACCCTAAAATCAGACATTAATATTTAACTACATTATATTTACAAACTTTATATTTACAACAGGAGTGGGTCCTATCTACAGAGACAGCCATGTATTTTAAAGTAGCCCAAACTGGACAAACTAAACCCTTTGACTTCCATGAAAACTGAATATACCACAGGTTCTCTTTCATGTTTGGAAAAGAGGGGGGGGGGGGGGGGGGGGGGGGGGGTAACTGCAACATGAAGATTCACCACTAGATGTCACCATACTAAACATGATGCCTGACCTCAGCGTCTCCAGTCTACAGGTTGGACTCTGAAGAAAACCACACAGCTCCTTCACCGCTGAGTCCTGCAGGTTGTTGTTACTCAGATCCAGTTCTCTCAAATGAGAGGGGTTTGACCTCAGAGCTGAAGCCAGAGAAGAACAGCTGATCTCTGACAAACTGCAGTGATTCGACCTGAATAAAGAATAAAACTTAACTGTAAATTAAACGGAGTTCATGTGTGAAAACAACATACAAATATTCATGTGACCACAGACTCATAACATGGAAGAAAAATACATAATCAGACATGTTGGACAAAAAACGAGTCCTGATTCAGTAAAAATATATTATTGGACCTGGTCTCTGTCCTGCAGATCAGTTTAGGAAATCCATAGCTAAACTCAATGTTTTAACAATTAGCTGAATATTTAAAATGTCAAAGATTAATTAATGACTGGATTCAAGTTGTGTATGAAGAGGAATTATGTTCAATTAGAATTAAATGAGATCAATTAGGAATAAATGCAGTACTATAGATAAGATATCTACAGAAGTTAGTCAGTGAACTGACCTCAAAGTCTCCAGTCGACAGGTTGGACTCTGTAGAAAACCACAAAGCTCCTTCACTCCTGTATCCTGCAGGTTGTTGTTTCTACTCAGATCCAATTCTCTCAGATGAGATGGGTTTGACCTCAGAGCTGAAGCCAGAGAAGAACAGCTGATCTCTGACAAACTGCAGTGATTCGACCTGAATAAAGAATAAAACTTAACTGTAAATTAAACTGAGTTCATGTGTGAAAATAACATACAAATATTCATGTGACCACAGACTCATAACATGGAAGAAAAATACATAATCAGACATGTTGGACGAAAAAAAAGTCCTGATTCAGTAAAAATACATCATTTGGACCCGGTCTCTGTCCTGCAGATCAGTTTAGGAAATCCAGAACTAAACTCAATGTTTTAACAATTAGCTGAATATTTAAAATGTCACAGATTAATTAATGAATGGATTCAAGTTTTGTATGAAGAGGAATTATGTTAAATTTGAATTAAATTAGATCAATTGTGTATAACTGCTGTATTATAGATATGAGATCTACAAAAGTCAGTCAGTTAACTGACCTCAGAGTCACCAGTCGACAGGTTGGACTCTGTAGAAAACCACACAGCTCCTTCACTCCTGAGTCCTGCAGGTCGTTGTCACTCAGATCCAGTTCTCTCAGATGAGAGGGGTTTGACCTCAGAGCTGAAGCCAGAGAAGAACAGCTGATCTCTGACAGTCTGCAGCTCCTCAACCTGGATAAAGAAATATTAATATTAGAATGTGTCCTCCTGTTGTTGTGGATCGTCATCATGTCAACACAGACTCTCAACACGCTGCTGACCTCAGTCCAGTCTGTGACCTGAAGATAAATATCAGATCAGACATGTTGGACCATTGTTTCATTCATCTCCTTCTTCTCTTTGTGTTAAGTCACTGAGCAGGTTTGTGTAATTAAGCACTGTTTAAAGTAGGGATGGCTCCTGACAGTCACTTCCTGTTTGTTTCTATACTTATCAACTGTCCAATATGTTGCGACTAAGAATGTATCTTATTTTGAAAACCTGAGGAAGACGAGTGCTAGGCCTCAGTCCACATGTTATTTACTGACACTTTCTTAGTGATCAGGAGCAGGTGAGTGCAGGTGAATGGAGTTGATGAGGTGGATGTGACTGACAGGCTGGGTGAGTGACAGATGACTGAGGGACAGTGAGCAGAGCAGAACTGAGACAATGTAAATAAATAATGACAGAATAAGAAAGAAAGTGAAGAAGGATTTAAGGACCTCAGAGTCTCCAGTCGACAGTTTGGACTCTCCAGTCCAGAACAAAGCAGCTTCACTCCTGAATCCTGCAGCTCGTTGTCACTCAGATCCAGTTCTCTCAGATGTGAGGGGTCTGACTTCAGAGCTGAGGCCATGACTTCACAGTGAGTCTCTGAGAGTCCACAACCACAGAGTCTGCAATTAAAGAAAACATCTGTTAGAATTAAATCAGAAAACACAACATTCTTACAAAACGTGATCATGTAACCCTCATCCTGGTAAATCCTCTTTTTGTCTCATGAACATGTTAAAAACTCCTCTAGAGAATCCTTTCCGATTTGGTCCAAGCGTTCATTCAGACTGACAGAGAAACTCATTGGATTCAGATGGTCATAGGTCAAAGGTCAAGGTAACACAACTTGTTTCTGGCCTCTTGAACATGATGTCTCAAGTCTGTCTTTAGGGGATTTCTTCACATTATGCCCAGTTGGACTCAAAGATAAACTAATTAGATTTCAGTGGTCAAAGGTCAAAGGTTACAGTGACCTCATATTATTGTGAATAAAACATGTCAGGAACCTGGAGGGACTGACACTGCACTGGTTGGTGATGGTGTGCAAACGCAGGGTGGTAATTCTAGTTTGACCAGAAAGAAGAATAAACTATATTTCCAGTTCTGCTTCTTCAGTTTAAAGGAACAGTCAGTGATTCTCATCCTAAACACAGAGAAGCTGTGATTTATCTGATCATTTCTAAATGCCCGAAAAATCCTTGTTAGCTCTGTATATTGTTGTGGGAACAGAAAGATAAATGACAGAAGATGGATAAAAACATTTAACATTAGTTTTTTGTTGACAAGTCCAAATGATTGTTAGTAAGATAGAAAAATTAAATAAAATAAACCTAAGACATACCTCACCATAATTAAATGTGTCTTTCTTACTTTGCCTCTGATCAAACATAGGATGATTTTATTTAGAAACTTTTTTTTTTTCAAACTTTATCCTAAACAATCAGGGTTCCTTAGACTTTGCCCTCTTTTTTTCTTTATTTTAGCAAATATAAGATGGTTGAATAAAACTGTTTCCTTTCTTTTTTTAAGTCAAACAAACAACCAAACCTTTGACACAAGTAACTGTGAATGTGAAATCTTAATCTGAGCCCATCTGCAGAAGCAGCGTTGAGCCAGTTTACACTTAAAAAGTCCAGGGGTGGGGGGTTCATGGAGCGGCTCATTCTGTGCATGCTTTAAAATAATTAAAGCTTAAATTCCAGAAAATGAATCATCCCCCGTTAACGCATTCATTTTGACAGCCCTTATATACATATATATAAATAAATATACGGCAAATTCTAGCACACACGTTAATTAGTCTTAATTAAAATTATTATTTTAACACGTTAATTCCACAAATTAATCAAACCGAATGTTTACATACAAACCAGATGTATACATATATTTAAGTATACATACGTTTTAATGCACACACACACACACACACACACACACACACACACACACACACACACACACACACACACACACACACACACACACACACACACACACACACACACACACACACACACACACACACACACACACACACACACACACACACACACACACACACACACACACACGCCAGTAGCCACCAATCTCAGCTGTGTTGGGATTTTTTTATCTATGTTTGTCTGTATGTGTGTGTCTGTGTAGATGGCAATAGAACTGAACTCTAAACAAATGAAGGACAGTGGGGGCAGGAGCAGTTTGGGCTGGATATATGGCCTTCACACAATGACTTATAATAACTGTTGTTGCTTAGTTAGAATGTGTGTGCGTCACATCGCTGTACAATCTCACACCTGTCTTGATAAAAGGTCTGATAAGAGCCATTGCCTGTTGTGGAGACCGTAAATCTGTGACATACGATACACTGCACTTTAACTTGTTCTCAAACCTAATGTTTCTGTATTAAAGCATAACTCCCTTAACGTAAGTCAACATCACACAGAGTTCAAGCAGCTGCCCGAGCTTCAGGAGGGAAGATAGGCAATGCGTTGTTTTGTTTGGAGTATGCGCATGTTTACACAAACAGAACATACAGCCGATGAAGCGGGAACATAATATTCTTTATTCCAATGAACAACAACATCGACCCACAAGGCGTCAGCCGGGTCAAGACTTGTTTATGAAATACAGAACTAACATTTTCACGAAGTGAAGATTTTGCCAAGCAACCATTAGAGGAGGAGCAAAACGGAGCGGCTCCTGATTCAAGTGCCAAGAGGCTGGAACTACGCCTGAGCACCATCAAGGAAGAACCAAGTCTAAACGACAGTGACACCCCCCGTTATTGACCAATCAAGTTATACCTACTTTAATAAAATATTAAAACGGCCGTCCGTGCGGTGCGACTCGTGACTGCCCGGTGCTGCTAGAGGGCCTGGGCTGTGCGTTGGGTGCCCATTGCTATGCTGTACTTTTCATACCTTTTCATTGCTTCTTAATAAATACTTGATTGAACCAAACCGAGACGGGCTCTTATCATATTTGGGTTAAAAGAACACAACAGCTGACACTGAATTTCAGTCTCAAATCATCCTAACTCTGATCCACATGTCTTTGGTTTTGTGGAGGAAGCTGGAGAACCCAGAGAAAACCCTGCAGACACCAGGAGAACCTCCTCCTCAAAGAAAGGCTGCACTAACAGTGTTGACCACTGCAACACCATGCTGCCCCAAACAATGAGAATCATTTAACACTGAGTGTATTTGAAGAACGACTCATCTCCACTGATTGAACATGTTATTGATCATGTCTGGACTCACCGAGCCTTCCTGCAGTTCCTCACAGCTGGGATCAGTCTCAGTCGACCCTGGTCTGATGTGTTGAACTTTTTCAGGTCCAACTCATCCAGAACCTCCTCTGACATCTGCAGCATGTAGGACAGAGCTGAGCAGTGGATATCAGAGAGTTTCTCCTCTGATCTGTTCTCTGACGTCAGGAACTGTTTCATCTGCTGATGAACTGAGTGGTCGTTCATCTCAGTCAGACAGTGGAAGATGTTGATGATTCTGTCAGGAGAAATGTCATCACTCTGCATCTCCTTCAGGTTGTTGATGACTCTCTGGATGATCTTTGGATTGTTCTCTGTCCGACCCAGCAGGCCTCCTAAGACTCTCTGGATGATCTTTGAATTGTTCTCTGTCCGACCCAGCAGGCCTCCTAAGACTCTCTGGATGATCTTTGGATTGTTCTCTGTCCGACCCAGCAGGCCTCTTAGGACTCTCTGGTTGGACTCCAGACTGAGGCCGTGAAGGAAGCGAACAAACAGGTCCAGATGACCATTTGTACTGGTGAGGGATTTCTCCATGGTTCTCTTCAGGAGGTCATCTAGAGATAAAGTACTGTCTGTGTCCCCATATGTTCCCAAGAAGTTGTTGAGTTCTTCTGTGTTCCTCTTGGTGTAACAGTGGAACATGTAGACTGCAGCCAGAAACTCCTGAACGCTCAGATGAACAAAGCAGTAGACTGATTTCTGGAAGATCACACACTCTCTTCTGAAGATCTCAGTACAAACTCCTGAATACACTGAGGCCTCTGTGACATTAAGACCACACTGCTCCAGGTCTTCTTGGTAGAACATGATGTTTCCTTCCTCCAGATGTTTAAGTGCCAGCCTCCCCAGCTTCAGGAGAACGTCCCTGTCAGCCTCCGTCAGCTGCTGTGGAGTCGTCTCATGTCCCTCACCGTACTTGTTGTTCTTCCTCTTTGTCTGAACCAGCAGGAAGTGTGAGTACAGGTCAGTCAGGGTCTTGGGCAGCTCTCCTCTCTGGTCTGTGGTCAACATGTGCTCCAGAACTGTAGCACTGATCCAGCAGAAGACTGGGATTTGACACATGATGTGGAGGCTCCTTGACGTCTTGATGTGTGAGATGATTCTGCTGCACAGCTCTTCATCACTGAATCTCCTCCTGAAGTACTCCTTCTTCTGGTCGTCAGTGAAGCCTCGTACTTCTGTGACCCTGTCGACACATGTAGGAGGGATCTGATTGGCCGCCGCAGGTCTGGAGGTTATCCAGACGAGAGCCGAGGGAAGCAGATTCCCCCGGATGAGGTTTGTCAGCAGCTCGTTGACTGATGACCTCTGTGTGACCTCAGACACAAGCTCCCTGTGGTTGAAGTCCAGAGAAGGTCTGCTTTCATCCAGGCCGTCAAAGATGAACAAAGGTTTACAGACAGCGAGCGTCTCTGCAGTGAGCTTCTGTAACGCTGGATGGAAAACATGGAGCAGCGTGAGAAGACTGTGCTGCTGGTCCTTCACCAGGTTCAGCTCCCTGAACGAAAGCAGAGTCAGCAGATCCACATCCTGGTTCTCTAAACCCTCTGCCCAGTCCAGAGTGAACTTCTGCACCGAGAAGGTTTTTCCAACGCCAGCGACTCCGTTGGTCAGGACGACTCTGATGCTGCTCTGCTGGTCAGTGGAGGCTTTAAAGATGTCGTGGACCTTGATGGGAGTGTCGTGGAGGATCTTCTTCTTGGAAGCCGTCTCAAGCTGCCTCACCTCATGTTGAGTATTAACCTCTTCACTCTGTCCCTCTGTGATGTAGAGCTCAGTGTAGATCCTGTTGAGGAGGGTTCTACTTCCTGTTTCATCACTTCCTTCAGTCACATGTTCACATCTCCTCCTCACACTGAGCTTATGTTCATCTGAAACCTCCTGCAGACCATGATCTGCTGAAAGACAAGAAACAATGTCAGAGACAGAGAATCTGAGAATCTGCCGATTGTTTTCATCAGATACAGAAAAACTACAGAAAATAAAAGCTTTTTAACTTTGTGCTTTTCTAACGATGTTAAATGTTGATGCTGTATGAAGGAACAAAATAAAACCACATGTGCTGTTGTCAGAAGTGAAGACATCAGCAGACACATGTACAGTGCTGCTCTGACCGGCTGTCTGACCTCCAGCTCCTGTTCTGGATCTTTGTCCACACTGGGGACAGGAGGAGTCTCCAGACTGGTCCCAGTATGAGGCGATACACTGTCTGCAGAACCAGTGTCCACAGCTGGTGGAGACTGGATCCTTCAGAACGTCCTGACACGAAGCACAGCAGGACGACTTCTCCTCCTCACAAACATGACTCCTCTTCCTCTCTCTGTGAAGACATTTCCTAATAAGTCAAATCAAAATGAGTCTCTAGTGAATTTCCAAGTGGTTTCATAAGGAGCGTGTTGGTTCTTGGTGGAGGTCTGAGCTCTTTGAGTGATTCTGAGAGATTAGTCACCAACTTCAATGAAGCTGTGTCCTAATGCAGGGGCCACACTAGAGGAAACTAGATCCTCTTCAGAGCAGGTCCCAGTAGAAACAGTCTCTTACTCTGTGTGTGAGGGTCCAGGTTCTTTACTGAAGTTTGGAGGCTCATTTTTGGACCAGTCACTCTTCAGAGACAGACAGCTGGACCCTGGAGACTCTGCTCTCAGTCTGTGGTCCTGACCTCTGTAAACACAAACATGTTTTATTCAGAACACATCATTCACTGGTTCATTCTCTGAGGATTCAGTTTGGAGGTTCACATGTTTGTAGCAGGTCTCTTACTTTGTGTGTGAGGGTCCAGGTTCATTACTGAAGTTTAGAGGCTGATGCATGGACCAGTCACTCTTCAGAGACACACAGCTGAACAATGGAGACTCTGCTCTCAGTCTGTGGTCCTGACCTCTGTAAACACAAACATGTTTTATTCAGAACACATCATTCACTGGTTCATTCTCTGAGGATTCAGTTTGGAGGTTCACATGTTTGTAGCAGGTCTCTTACTTTGTGTGTGAGGGTCCAGGTTCATTACTGAAGTCTTGAGGAAAATCTTTGGACATGTCACTCTTCAGAGACACACAGCTGAACACTGGAGACTCTGCTCTGTCCTCTTCCTCCTCATAACCACTCATCATCAGTCTGAGAGGAAAAACACTGTGAGCTCAAAGGAATCAGGACAAACAAGTCCGTCAAGAAACACACCCAAAAAGAAACAGACACACACACACACAAACACACACAATCACACACACACACACACAGACTCACATACCAACTAAGGTGAAGCAACGTATGATTCTTAAAACAAGTTCAGTTATTAAACATTTGATGAACAGATGAAGATAAAACGTGTAACTGTGAGTTAACTCTGTTAATTAGTCCATTGAAGGCTCTTTGTTCCACAGCTGCTGATCACATCTGTCTCTGGGATCCGATCACATGAAACTACGTCTGTCACCAGGTGTGAACTGACAAACTTAGAGTCTTGTGATCCGCAGACTGATGTTAACAGCAGGTGTGAGAGTGAGACAGTAAAACCTTCGGAAAAGTTGTGTTCACACTCACCTGCTCACTTTTCTTCCTTCTGCTCATCAAAGTGAAAAAGGAGTCTGACACTTACCTGTTCACAGGCTCCTCCTCCCTGTTGAACCAGTTCAGTCTTGAAAACAACCAGTTCAAAGTCCAATTCATACACATGAAAATGAACTGGTTCATGTTCACAGATCTTTTTTTATTGGGATAGTATTTAGTTAATAATGATCATTGATGCAGATCTTCCCTTTAACACTGGGTCCTGACAGTGAGCTGTTACTGATCCAAGATCAAGACCTGATGTCTGTTCAGCCGATGTTTGGCCGCCAGGGGGCAGCATAACATCCTGACATGAGTATAATAATAATCATAATCATAATCATAATAATAACAATAATAATAATATTAACCAGGGATAACATAATCTATATTGCACAGTATCCTGTTATCTAATTAACAGACGAAAACCAGTTTTAGTCTTAAAAATTAAAATGTACATTTATACAATACAAATCCTCTTTAACTTTAAAATATCCAGTGATTGATATGAACAAACACAAAAAGAAGTTTGGTCCACAGAGAAACATTCATCTATAACGCTCAACCGGGCTCTCCCTGTATTTTCTTTCATCGATAATTGAACCAAATCAAAGTTTGGTTTGTTTCTTCTCCGTTTGGACCAAAATGTTTCCACAAAATAAAAACAGCTTTGCTCTATCGAACTCCAATAAATAAATAAAGTGCTCCACATACTGCTGGATTCAAATCAGTTGATTCACCTGACTCCCTCTGATTATCTAAAAGATGTGTGTTAACAGTACATTTACAATTAATTGTCTTAAGAGGGAAATCTAAGTGTTGGATGTTGCAAAACATTTTCAAACATTGTGAAATTTTGTTATTTACAAAAACCAGGCACAATGGGAAGAAATATAGAGAGTTTGCAGGCTGACAGGGAGGTGGCGCTACAGCAGTTTGAACAGTAACTTTGAACCATGGACTGTAAAATACAGATGGATGACGTCTCAACTTCCTCCTGTTGTCAGGACCGGCAGAATGGCAGGCGTGAACCCAAAAGCAAACGACAATGAGGCAGAGTGGGAATAAGCAAAGTTCGTGGTTTATTGGAACGAAGCAGGGGTCAGATACCAGGTAGTCAGTCCGATCAGAACAAATCCAATAAGGAGCAGGCCAGAGATAATCCAGGGTAGACAGAGCAGGGGTCAGGAGCCAGGTAGTCAGTCCAAAGCAAACAGAACCGACAAGGGGCAGGCAGAAGAGGAGTCCAGGGGAAGAGCAGGCAGGTCACGGGTGAGATCAGGCAGGAAAGGAATCAGGAGGTAAACGCTGGAAGGATTAGGTACGAACACACTAAACGATCTGGCAGAGGAACAGGCATGCGGATATAGAGGGGAGACTAATGAGAGTATGGAAGACAGGTGCGTTTGTGGGTGGAGCCGGTGAAGGGATCACAGGAATGAGGAAGGTGCAGAGCAGGAGGGGAGTGGCAGAGTTCTGAAATGAGAAAAGAATTAGTAAACAAAACTTAACAGACAAACTGAAAATATTAATAAGAAGGCGAATTCGTGACACCTGTTGATCAAAAATGAAGCCAAAATATCTCTGATCCCAACCACTAACATGGAGGAGGGAAGATTTATGAATTATACTGCAGCCAGCCAGCAAGGGGCGATCAAGATGATTTGGCTTCACTTTTGAGGAGCAGCCATGTCGTCCATCTTTAACTACAGATGATGGTAAAATGATACGTTTACAGCTTTAAGTGTACATTTCATTTTTGAAAAAAATGTATCTAGCAGCATTAAAACTTTCTCAGCTAAAATCAAAACTATAAATGACAAAAAAAAGTTGTCGCGTGTCACTGCTGCAAATGAAGCTGCACTTCACCCTCCCTGCCAGCAGAGGCACCAGAAAATCATACTCTGTGTGTTCAGGACCACTGGCAGGAGCAGTCGGTGGGCTCCTGGATGCTGTAGCTGACCCAGGAGTGGACACATTTCTTTAAATTAAAAGTGTGATTTTCAAGTCAATGTCCGATTAGATTGAAGATTCTCCACATCCTTTAAATGATGACGTCCTCAACTGGTCTGTGCTCAACATCCAGTCTGTATATTTCCTAATTTCTTTTTATTCTCTTTTAATTTCAGTTTAAATGCTTCTTTCTGATATTGTCTAATGTTGCTTTGACCGTTCGTTATGATGCCTCTTATATCATATGAAAAGTACTTTGAATCGCCTCATTGAAATATGCAACACAAATAAACTGTGGGTAATTTTAGCTTTGAATTTAAATTGGAAAGTGTGTGAACTGGGAGAGTTCACACACTTTGAATGAACCTGCAACAAACAGAAACTAATTCATCCAACAGGTCCACGTGTTGGGAAACACTCGTCTTCACTTTCTCACTCAGTGTTAAATGAGGAGATCGACACCAATGAGAAGCTGCAGTGAAACAGTTCTAGTGTCTCAAGGTGAACTAGAATCACAGCCTCCACAAACCAGTCAAGTTGCAGTGAGTTTGCTTCAATGATTATCCTCCAGCCATGATCTTTATATTCATTGGCAAAGTTTCCCTGTGAAAACCGTTGATACAAGGGAAAGAAAACATTTCTCTTCATTGAGTGAAAGAAGAAATAAAAGCAACAGTAGATTGAGTTTGAACGAAAACGATCACTTTCCTCCAGATCTCCCTCCACAGCCGCTGAAACACACTCGCACGAATTAGAAATGTTCTTTTATTCATTGCTCTGATGCAGGATGTAGAAATAAACATCACCTGCTCTAATGTAAAATGCAGATTTTGGGATCTTGTCTGTCCTGCTCTCTCAGAATGCTGCAGTAAAGACGTTTCCACTGAGACGACAAAACACATCACACCAGCCTCCAGAAACTCCTGCAGGTTAAACTTACTCTGAACCAGACACAGACTTTGATTCTCACAAACACTCAATAACCACTATTCGATGTTATCACTGGTACTGACAATTCAATACAAAACAATTCCCAGGACAAAATGTCATTTGAATTTGTAAAGAAATTATCTCACAACCCCCAGGTTGAGACTCACTGGTATAATGTCATCAGCTTTGTTCAGTCTGAGGAAGTCTGTCATGGAATTTAACTAGAGGGGTAAACTTATATACTATATCCTTTATATAAGATGCAGAGTTTTTAATGTCTGTCCAAAGTGCCCAGACTTCAGGGAAGTGCAAAACAAAAAATTGAGTCCTTCAAAAATATCAATAAATGGTCAAATTGATTGTAACACTTGACAAAAAGATATTGGAGGGAGGATTGAAACTGCTTTTCAATCTTTATTTTCATTTCCATTGACTTATTTATCATAACCGTGAATCATGAGCCGTCCCACTAACTGAACTCTGTCTGTTGTCCAGCCCCTGATGACCACCCCCAAAGGGACCGCCCTCCCCCAGCACAGCTTCTTCCACACGCCGGTCCCCCTCTCGCCTCTGGCCACCATGTTGACCACAGCTGGACACGTGGCCTCCCAAACCGTTTACATCCCTCAGAGGAAGCTGGACGTGGCGTCCGAGGAGTCGTGAAGGGAAGCGCTCCGGTGTCTGTGTTGATTACGTGTGTGAGTGCTGCGTCTGTGTGGTGGTCGGTTGGTGTTTTTAATGTTATTTGGTTTGTTGAGCGTGTTACAGTATTCACTACCTCTGAGTATTTCACAGCGGCCTTGGTTCTTATCACAGTCAGTTCTAAAAATAGCTGCTGGACTGGGAATGGGATTTCAAACCAGCAACACTCATTGTGATGGGGGGGGGGGGGGATTTTCATAAACTGATGGATCAGAATTATAATTTGTTTTATTTTTTTTTGTATTAATTTTTCCTCAAATTACTACGAGTAGTAAAAGTATAAATAGCGCCACACGCAGCTCAGAAGGATGTTTTGAACTGAAAAGACGAGTTGGGTTGACTGATCATTTTGATAAGATGACTTTACTCTTGCACATATGTACATGTTAACTGTTGCCCCCTTTAAAAAAGAAAAAAATGAAATAGTCAATAACGTGTGAATACTTGCGACTAATCAAACGATTTGATGAGTTTAATTTATAAACAAGTGACTAATTGTTTTTGATGTCCTGCGAAATGTAAAATGCTGAATAAATTTTAATCTGTGTTTTTCTAAGAACGTCACACGTCATGTCTGGTTTTTCTTTTCTCCTCCAGAGGAATTTCTCCATGTGCTGCATATCCAGTGAGCCTGATTTAAGTTTTTTAGTTCTACTTTAGTTTAATCCATATATATTTGCCTGATTCTTCATAAAATTTCCTTTCTATATTTTATATACCAAGTATCTCCAAAGCTCTCAGTTCTCATGAAATTTCTCCAATTGAAACAGTGTTATTCCCTTATAATTTAAGGGATTTCTCATTTCCTCTCACCTCATTCTTCCTCTCAGTATTCAGACGTCTGAGTTCAGTTGTCTCCATCATTAAACTGCAAATTTACTATTTCTAGTATATATTATGAACGTGCCTGAATCCTTTAGAATCCTCGGCTAATGCGGCTAGTTTTAAATGTCACGTAAAAAAAAAATCAGCTTGCTGATGTTTGGTATCTTTTTATTTCAGTAACTACATAACCCTACATTTTTACAACATATTAAACCCCAAAAACACACAAGACAAATCAGGTAAAGACTCCACAGGTTTTAAATTACTTCAATACAGATTTAGAAAAGTGTTGATCTGCAGTCATGTCGTCGTGAACAGAAATAATCTGCTGAGTGTGTTTGTGTGAGTGAATAAAAGAGTGGAGGAGGTGGAGTGTGTCTGCAGACACTGAGTCAAAGGACAGAGCAGCAGCAGATCCACTGATGATGCTGTGGCACATCTACAGGAACACACAGGGAGGATGGTGGACTGGACACTGTGTGTCAGCTGATCTCAGAGCAGCTCACCTCCTCTGACTCCTCTGGAGCTCTGTCTCCACTCTGCCTCCCAGCAACAAGGCCCAGTCAGAGCCGCTCTACACACAAGCTGCTGCTGCTGCTTCAGCCTCTGGATCCTCAGGACACAGCTCAGCCTCCTTCCACACACACTGTCCTCTTCACACTCACCTCCACGAAGATGCCCCCCTCCACCTGTTGAGAGAAGAAGACATCAGTGTTACAGAGACTCACTTCATCAGCTGTGAGTCAGCGATGCAGCACATCCAGTAGAAAGAGCAGCAGGGACTTCAGTCCTGTTCAGAGATGGAGCAGCTTCCTCTCTGCTTCATGTTCACGTGTTGGAATGAACACGCTAAGAGCTCAGTGTGTTTCCTCTGCATGTCAAAGTGCAGAGTGGACACCTGAGAGGTGGATTTACTGCTGTTACAGGAGAAGCCATGTTTCACTGTGTGAGGACGTGCACATAAAAGAGGCAGGGTTTATTGTGTATGACCAATCACAGACATGGACAGTTTGACTGACAGCAGAGGCTCATATTTCACAACCAGGATCAAACTGTTCTATAATAAAAATCAGAGGAGAACAATTACATGATCCAGAATAAAAGAAACTCAGTCACAGCTGCTAAATGCAGGAAAAACAGCTGGTAAAACATCTGGGATTGTTTCAATGTGTAAGTTACAGCGCCCCCTGGTGGCATTTGGTAAAAATATATAACGTGTGTGAACGAGATAACGTAACTCGAGGCCACGAGATCTGAATCTGTTGTTTACTAACAAGATGAGTGGAAGAGAAAAAGATTCTTGAGGAGAAACGTTCGAATCCCAGGATGTGGCCTCGATAATGAGCTTTAGTTTGACACACACTGTCTCACTGACTATGAGGACACACACTGTGGTAGAAACCTCTGACATCATTACTCTATAAAAACAGATGGACCTATCTTCAGGAAGTTGATTGAGTGCATTTTGTGTTTTGGTGACAGGATGAGTCTGGAGAGATTGAGATGTTCTGGGTGAGTTAGAGATCAACTGAACCAACCAGACATTGATTTAAACTTCCCTTTAAGGAAAGTGTGCACCACACACCAGTGTAGAGTCACTGTGGTCAGTGGGCGGAGCTTTTATAAGGGTTGATCTCCAACTTAACTTGGAGCAGGTTAGCCGTTCATCAGAAGTTACCATGGTGATTTACTTCGTTTAGAAGTGGACGAGCTTCGTAGAACTGAAAAAACTAAACCTGAAGTTGACCTGATGTCCACAAATCCTGCTTGGTAGCACAGACCCTGGATCTGTGATACTGACTGTGTTTAGGAAAACACTGATGAAAGCAGCGTGGACTGACTCCAACCATCTACTGACCTCAGAGTCTCCAGTCGACAGGTTGGACTCTGCTTTAGATCAAGAAGCTCCTTCACTTCTGAATCCAGCAGCCCGTTGCTACTCAGATCCAATTCTCTCAGATGAGAGGGGTTGGACCTCAGAGCTGAAGCCAGAGATGAACAGCTGATCTCGGACAGTCTGCAGTGATACAACCTGAATAAATGATAAAACTTAACTGTAAATTAAACTGAGATCATGTGTGAAAATAACATACAAATATTCATCAGAGCACAGACTCATAACATGGAAGATAAATATGAAATCAGATATGTTGGACTGAAAACGAGTCCTGATTAAGAAAAATATATTATTTGGACCCGGTCTCTGTCCTACAGATCAGTTTAGGAAATCCCGAGCTAAACTCAGTTGTTGGAGCTTTTTATTTAGTTGTAGGACTTAGTGCTGTTTAGTTTATTATTTTGTTTAGTGAGTATTTAGTTTTTTGGTTATTCTCAGTCAATTTGCTTGATTTCGTTATGATTAGATTTCTATTAGTATTCTAGTTTATTATTTGTTTACTTTAGGTGTTTCTTGTTTATTATTTGTGTTTTGTTTCATTTGGGCACGGTAGGGGGGCACCTGAAGTTATATAGGTAGGCTGTCGGTAAGGGACCAGCATGCACCTGGGTGGGCAAATGGTTTTTTACCGGAGCGGGAGAGGCACAGGAATTTTCTTTGTTCTTTGTTTGCTCGCTGTTTGGTTAAATAAACCACGCTTTTCGCAGAAACTGGACATCTGTTTGGACACTATGTTTTTCCCATCCGCGTACACCACAACCCATGGTGCAACAGTGGCCCTTTGATTAGTATAATTCGAAGTTTGATTTGATACGTTTATCTGTTTGACAATCGGCTGCTACATAAGTAAAAAACCTGCCCTTGGACTCAAAGGAAATAAGCTTCAACACTGGACTTGTTGCATTGTGCGCATTATGGACGAATGGAAAGCAGAGATTGTTTAATCACCTTTTGGACTCAGCCACGGCGCGCATGCTGCTTCTGGCCCAGATCGACAAGACGTTCAACCTTCTCAAAGAAACCGGTATGTGATATAACTGTAAAAAGCTGTAATGGAAAACGGCCAAACGAGTGGAGTTTGACACAGTATCTCACAATACATGGAGTTCAATGAGTGCATGGTTGAATTGCTACATGTCTACTTTTACGCACGGCCACGGCGCATTCATTTATTCATAAAAAGCCGGCCGCAGTGTGTGTTTGTTTGATGAAGAGGATCTGTTGGTCAATAAGCATCGTGTGTTTGCAACTTGCTCTTATGTGCGCTTGTGGACTGTCATTGGTGTAATAAAAAAGGAAAGAAAGCAATTAAAAGAAACGGAAAAATGTCTGATGTTGCTGCAACGGAGGCTGAAGAGCCGTCATCAAAAAGAGTTGTTAAAATGTCTTCTAAAGGAATGGAATACATTGTGATAAGGTATCAGGAAAAAAGGAGTGCAAAATGCAAACAAGCTAAAAGATGCATGGAACATATGAGTGCGTTGATGGCATCAATACAAAACGTTGATTCAGTAAAGAATGAGCTTGCTGTGTTCATGCAATGTTACCAAGACGCAAATGAAACCCATACATCTTTTATGAGTCTACCTTTGCCCAAAGATGAAGTTGAAAGGCAAAGCAAATACTTCTTGGAAAAAATGACAATGTTTTGTGATTTCACTGACAACGTAAAAGGCTGGCTCTTTGAGGCGGGTCATCCATATGTTGAAACAAATAAAGACGATCCTGACAATCAATGTGTTGCTGATGGAATACATCCTGAAGATAGTGCCTCCAATGTTGCAAGTATAAAATCAAGTTCGCTAAGATCACACTCCCGACTATCACGGAGTTCATCAATATCATCTGCACGTATCAAAGCTGAGGCCGATAAGGCAGCGCTTGTGGAGCGCATCGCTGCGCAAAAAAGGAAACATCAAATAGAAGCGCAACAGGAAAAACTGAGGAGAGAAAAGGAACAACTTGAGCTTGAAACGGAACTGGCAGCAACAAAGGCAAAGCTTCAAGTCTTGGAAATCCGTTCACAGTGTGGCTCAAAACATTCAAACGGCATGAACTCTTATTTTGAAAGGAACAACTCTCACGGTGCGAGTGAATTAAATCCCCATGCCAACACCTTTGTGCCTGATAAAATAAAAAAAAAAGATCATGCTCTTGGTTTGTCTGCTCCTGAACTCCAACCACCAGTGGTTAAGCCTAAACAAAAACAAATGGATGAAATGACATTAAAAGTTGAAGCTCCAGTTCATGTGATGCAAACTGTAAATGGAACTCAAATGGGACATGCTCACCATCAAACTGCTCTGACTGACAACCATCAAAATGACATTGTGAACATTATGCAAAGACAAAATGACATTGCTGCGTTGCTTGTCCAACAAAATCTGTGCTCTAACCTCCCATCTAGGAATATCCCTGTTTTTGATGGAGACCCACTCCAATACAGGTCTTTCATCAGAGCTTTTGAAAATGGAGTGGAGGAGAAAACAGACAATTGGAGTGACTGTTTGCACTTTCTTGAACAGTACACCAGGGGGCAGCCAAAAGACCTGGTGCACAGTTGTCAGCACTTGCCTTCAGAGCAGGGATACCACCGAGCCAAGAGTCTTCTTGCGGAGCACTTTGGAAATGAACACAAAATTGCAGCTGCATACATGGAAAAAATACTTACCTGGACACCTGTAAAAAGTGAGGACATTAAAGGGTTGCAATCATTCTCTTTGTTTCTACGTGGATGTTCAAACTTAACAGAGCAACTGCTGAACATGAAAGAGCTGGACTTACCATCTAACATGAGGAGCATCATTGTGAAACTTCCTTACAAGTTAAGGGAAAGATGGAGAAATGTTGCTTGTGATCTGCAAGAACGAAGAGGTAACAGAGCAATGTTCGCTGATCTTGTTGGTTTTATTGAAAGACAAGTCAAAATTGCTTCAGATCCAGTTTTTGGCAACATTCAAGACCCACAGCTCACCAACTCCAAAGCTTCCACTGTTAGTCACTTCAAACAAAGGAAAAAGGGAAGCAGCTTTGCTACTAACGTCACTACAGTAAAGGATGGAGTCATAACTCAACATACAGGAAACAAGATCAAGTCCTCCACTCTCAACTGCCTGTTCTGTTCACAAGTTAATCATTCAATGGACCAATGCTCACAGTTCAAGATGACAGTACACAGGGACAAGATTAATTTCATTAAAGAAAAAGGAATCTGTTTTGGTTGCCTGAAAAAAGGCCACACTAGCAAATACTGCAGGAGTCGTTTGGATTGCAACGTGTGTCACCAAAAGCACCCAAGTGTCCTTCATATAGAGCGTCAGGATAAAGCCACACCCTCTGATCAACAGTCTGTGAGCTCTTCAAATGTTTCACCTGCAGTGTTTCAGACCTGTGGCCATATTGGGGCCGGTCAGGAAGATGCCTCCATTTTTTCTATTGTTGCAGTCAAAGTCAAGAGTCAGAGGAGCAACAAAACTGTGCAGACGTATGCTTTCTTGGATCCTGGGAGCTCAGGAACATTTTGTACGGAGAACTTGGCAAGAAAATTGAATGTGAGAGGTAAAAGGACAAGTATTCTGTTAAGAACAATGGGTCAAAAGAAGATAGTAAATGCTCATGTGTTGTCAGGTCTGGAAGTGTCTGGTCTGAATATGAATGACTTTATTGAGTTACCTGATGTTTTAACACAAAAGAACATGCCTGTCTCATCACTCAATATTCCACGACAAGAGGACGTTGATCAGTGGTCGTATCTCAAGGCTGTTCAACTTCATGACATTGAGGAAGGTGTTGATCTGCTCATTGGAACTGATGCACCAAAAGTGATGGAGCCTTGGGAGCTCATAAACAGCCAGGATGAAGGACCTTATGCTGTCAGAACCAGGGTCGGTTGGGTCATTAATGGTCCACTTCGTGGTGGGAGCAACAAGAATAAAAGTGACTGCTCTGCTGTAACATCCAACCGGATCTCTGTTGAACATCTTCAAGAAATGCTGGTTAAACAGTTTAACCATGATTTTAATGAGAGGTCATCAGATGAACAGATTGAAATGTCCAGAGAGGATGTCAAGTTTATGAATGTTATGAATAACACCACAAAGTTAATTGGAAGCCATTACTGCATTGACTTACCCTTCAGGCAGGAAAACCCTCTCATGCCAAATAATCGTCATGTTGCAGAACAGCGCCTCCAGAGCCTGAAAAGAAAGTTTGCCAAGAATGGTCAATTTAAAGGAGAGTACATCACATTTTTAAACAACATGGTGGCTCAAGGATATGCTGAAGTGGTGCCTTCTGATCAACCTAAACAGAGTGATGGAAATGTATGGTATATCCCTCATCACGGGGTTTATCATCCCAGAAAAGGCAAGCTGCGAGTTGTTTTTGACTGTGGAGCAGCATACAAAGGGACGTCACTGAACTGTCAGCTTTTACAGGGCCCTGACTTTACCAACTCTCTAGTTGGAGTCCTTGTTCGATTTAGACAAGAGCCCGTTGCAGTAATGGCCGACATCCAAGCAATGTATCACCAAGTTCATGTTTCTGAAAAGCACATCAACTTTCTCCGCTTTCTCTGGTGGCCTGGGGGAGACGTTTCACAGGCTCCAGTGGAACATCGCATGAAAGTTCATTTGTTTGGAGCTGTGTCGTCACCAAGCTGTGCAAATTATGCATTGAGGAGAACAGCAGATGACAATGCCGAACATTTCCCCCATGAAGTGGTCAATACAGTAAAGTGTAATTTTTATGTCGATGATTGCTTGAAATCAGTGGCCTCAGAGGAGGTGGCAGTGCAAGTGGTCAAGGATGTGACTGCGCTTTGTCACAAAGGAGGATTTAATCTTTCCAAATGGATCAGCAACAGCCGAACAGTGCTGCTGTCAATTGCTGAAGACTGCAGAGCAAAGGAAGTGATGGAGCTGGATTTGGATGTGGACCAGCTTCCGATGGATCGAGCTTTGGGGCTACAGTGGTGCATTGAAACTGACAAATTCAAGTTTAGAACCTCAGTGCAAGAACAGCCACAGACAAGAAGAGGTATTTTGTCAGTGGTCAGCTCACTTTATGACCCCGTAGGTTTTTTGTCCCCACTCACCATTCCAGCCAAGCTGTTGTTACAGGAGCTTTGTAGGAGAAGCTTGGGGTGGGATGAAGCTATCCCCCATTCTCTCTCCAAGAAGTGGTTTGAGTGGTTGGAGGATCTTCAGAAGGTGGCTGAATTCAATGTGGATCGCTGTATGAAACCCAGAGACTTTGGAGACCCTGCCACTGCACAGCTTCACCACTTCTCTGACGCCAGCCAAGTTGGATATGGAACAGTGTCCTATTTGAGACTGGAAAAGGATGACAGCGTTCAGGTTTCATTTCTGTTGGGAAAGGCCAGAGTTGCTCCACTCAAGCAGACAACAATTCCTCGACTGGAAATCACAGCAGCAGTTCTTGCAGTTCGAGTTGACAAGATGCTTCAGAAGGAGTTGCAACTTAAGCTGGAAAAGTCAGTTTTCTGGACCGACAGCACAACTGTTCTTAAATACATCTGTAATGAAACCAGACGATTTCAAACTTTCGTGGCAAACAGAGTCTCCTTCATCAGAGGAGCATCAGATACTGATCAGTGGAGATATGTTTGTTCTAAGGAGAATCCAGCAGATGATGCATCAAGAGGAATGACGGCAGATAATTTCCTGACAGGCAGGAGATGGATAAATGGGCCGAAGTTTCTCTGTGGGCCAAAGGAGGTTTGGCCTAAATTGGATGCTGATCTTCATGTTATTCCTGCAGATGACCCAGAGGTCAAAAGGGAGTTGACTGTAAATTCTGTTGTTGTGGATTCTGAAAGTGCCACAGATCGCCTGCTCTGTTACTTTTCATCCTGGACGAGACTAAAAAGGTCTGTTGCCTGGTTGCTGAAGGTCAAGAGAACTCTTGTGTTATTGGGACAGAAGAGAAAGGAGCTGTGTGCCTCTAAATATCTCAGCCAGGACAAGCTGGAGCCAAAAGAGCAGGAAGTGAAAAGGAAAATTCAGAGCTTTAAAGCCACACTCAAAGGACAAATCTTGACTCCTGAAGATCTGGAAAAAGCAGAACAGTCAGTCATTCAGTATGTACAAGAACACAAATTTAAAGCTGAAATTTCCTCATTGAAGAATGGTTGTAAAATTGTTGCAAAAGGGAGTCCTCTGTACAGACTGGATCCGGTGATGGATAATGGAATCCTCAGAGTAGGTGGTCGGCTGGATAAATCAGCATTACCAACAGAGTCCAAACATCCAGTCATTTTGTCCAAAGATTTGCATGTATCCGTACTGATTCTGCGTCATATTCATCATCAACTGGGACATGCAGGAAGAAATCACATGCTGTCCAGGCTGCGGCAGAGGTACTGGATCATCAATGCAAACTCTGCTGCAAGGAAAGTTATATCTGACTGTGTTGTTTGCAGACGCAACAGAGGGAAACTCCTTGAACAGAAGATGGCGGACTTGCCTGAGGAAAGAGTGGTGCCTGATAGAGCCCCTTTCACAGATGTTGGAGTTGACTATTTCGGGCCCATTGAGGTTAAAAGAGGCAGAAGTCTTCTTAAAAGGTATGGAGTGCTTTTCACCTGTCTGACTAGCCGTGCTGTGCATTTGGAGGTGGCACATATGTTGGATACAGATTCCTGTATAAATGCTGTCCGGAGGTTCATCTGTAGACGAGGCCCAATCTCCACCATCAGGTCTGATAACGGCACAAACTTTGTTGGAGCTAACCGGGAGCTGAAGGAAAGTCTGGCTGGTTTAAATCATGGCAAAATTCAGAGAGCGTTGGTCCAGGATGGCATAAAATGGAGCTTTAACACACCAGCAGCTTCCCATCATGGTGGTGTTTGGGAGCGCCTGATTCGCTCTGTGAAAAGTGTTCTGACTTCAGTTCTAAAACAGCAAATTCTCGATGATGAAGGGCTCCAAACTGTTTTTTGTGAGGCTGAGGCCATATTGAATGACAGACCCATCACTAAAGTCTCTGATGACCCGGACGACCTGGAGGCACTCACACCTAACCACATTCTGATGTTAAAGGGGAAGCCAATCATGCCACCAGGACTGTTTGACCGCAATGATTTGTACATCAGGAAAAGGTGGAAGCAAATACAATACATGGCAGAACTGTTTTGGAAGAGATGGATTGCTGAATACTTACCAATGATGCAAGAGAGACAGAAATGGACAAGACCAAGGAGAAATCTCGTTCCTGGAGACATCGTCCTCATTGCAGACGCTGCAGCCCCAAGAGGATCTTGGCTGATGGGGAGAATCTTGGATGTGAGAGCAGATGCAAAGGGCCTGGTACGCTCTGTGCGCCTTCGGACCAGGACCAGCATTCTGGAGAGGCCTGTGACGAAGCTCTGCCTGCTGTTGGAAGCAGGAATGTGACACCATGGACTTTCTCTCTCTCCCCCTCCCTCTTTTTCTCTATATCTCTCTTTTGTTGTTTCAGGTACATCATAAAGAAGAAAGTGAACTGAAGCTAATGCATGAACTGTCTAGTCATAGATTGGGTGGAGGGAATAGCTCCTTTGATAAATTAAAGTAATTGTGATTTAGTGCACAATTAGGGGCCGGAATGTTGGAGCTTTTTATTTAGTTGTAGGACTTAGTGCTGTTTAGTTTATTATTTTGTTTAGTGAGTATTTAGTTTTTTGGTTATTCTCAGTCAATTTGCTTGATTTCGTTATGATTAGATTTCTATTAGTATTCTAGTTTATTATTTGTTTACTTTAGGTGTTTCTTGTTTATTATTTGTGTTTTGTTTCATTTGGGCACGGTAGGGGGGCACCTGAAGTTATATAGGTAGGCTGTCGGTAAGGGACCAGCATGCACCTGGGTGGGCAAATGGTTTTTTACCGGAGCGGGAGAGGCACAGGAATTTTCTTTGTTCTTTGTTTGCTCGCTGTTTGGTTTAAATAAACCACGCTTTTCGCAGAAACTGGACATCTGTTTGGACACTATGTTTTTCCCATCCGCGTACACCACAACCCATGGTGCAACAGTGGCCCTTTGATTAGTATAATTCGAAGTTTGATTTGATACGTTTATCTGTTTGACAATCGGCTGCTACATCAGTGTTTTAACAAGTAGCTGAATATTTAAAATGTCACAGATTAATTAATGAAGGGATTTACATTTTGTTTAAGAGGAATTATGTTTAATTAGAATAAAATGAGATCAATTGGGTATAAGTGCTGTATTATAGATATGAGATCTACAAAAGTCAGTCAGTGAACTGACCTCAGAGTCTCCACTCGACATGTTGGACTCTGTAGAAAACCACAGAGCTCCTTCGATCCTGAGTCCTGCAGCTTGTTGTTTCTACTCAGATCCAGTTCTCTCAGATGAGAGGGGTTTGAACTCAGAGCTGAAGCAAGAGAAGAACAGCTGATCACAGACAGTCTGCAGCTGTCCAACCTGGATAAATAATAACAATAGTAAAATTTATTGTTGTAGTACTTTTTCTTTAAACTGTGCTTTGACAGCAAAGCAAGAAAAGTAAATAAAGAGTTGAACCCATAAAAGCAGTAAAGTGACTATATAGATAAATTAACAAGTAAATAAAAGGTGAAAATGATGAAAACAGTAGAAACACAACATCACATAAAAGCAAGTAAAAAAAAAAGGGTTTTAAGAAGTGATTTGAAAGAAGTCACTGACTCTGCCTTATCTCCTCAGGGGGGCGTTTCAAAGCCGAGGGGCCTTGATGGTAAAAGCACGGTCACGGTTTAGTTATCAACTTGGACTTTGGAACAGCAGGATCCACCTTAGCATCTAAGGCTTCGTGCAGGACCATACAAGCTCAATAATTCTGTGATTTAGTTTAGGGCAAGATGCTTTAAAAGTGATCAGTAAAATCTTAAAATAATTTCTTAAAGGGACAGGGAGCCAATAGAGAGAAGCGAGGAACAGGGATATGTGATGTTGCAGTTTAATACCAGTGAGAAGCTGCTGTATTCTGAGCTGGTTGGAGGCAGGAGAGTGACTTTTGGCTTATTCCAGAGAGCAGGATGTTACAGTCGTCCAGTCTTGAGAAGACTAGTATAACGTTTAAAGGATAAAACTAAACTGTAAATTAGACTGAGTCGGACCTGGACAATCTTATGCTGCTGCTTCAGCTCCGGAAAATGTCTGACACACTTTTCTGACCAGTTCCTTAGTTGATGTGTGAAAGGCCGATCAGTTCTATGATCATGTTTTCTAAAAGTGGTGATGACCTGAGCAGCAGGTTGACCAGTTGAAAGTGGTGCAGGGAGCCTGAGGAACATGTGTGTACAGGTCGGGACAGAGACCTAGATGTTAAAAGATAAAGGCATGGACGACCCCGTGTAAGTCCTGAAACCAGAGGAAGGGTTTCATGTTTTAAATGAGCCCAGGACACCAACACAGCATGCTGTCATATGGTCAGTCCACAGGACTGCCAGGACAAGTCCTGGTTAGCTTCCACAGAAACATTACATGTACACTTAATCCAGCATTGGATTGTTTATCTGTCAGTAAAACTTTAGTCATATTGAGCCTGACTTGGTCCTCAGCGCTTACTCTACAAACATCTCTCAGCTCAGTATCAGTCTTCACTGTTAGGAACACATGTTCTGCACTTTGACCTTAAAGCTTCAGTGTAGAGTTGGGCGATAAAATGATATCGATAATTATCACGAGGTAACTGTACCTCGGTAGAAATTTAAGACACCTCAATAGAATTCATTCCGTTCACGTTTTGACAGACAACAGAAACCAATCATGTGGGTAGAATAGAGTCATACCCACATCAGGTTAGGTTGACGCACACAGCACAGAGCGAAGGAGCAGCTGCAGCAGCATATGTGTTAATGTTTGGGCTTCTGCAGTGAGGAGGACGACTCTTCATTGATGCAGTGACACAACATGATCATGTGTTCAGCTTCATTCATAGATTCAGTGGGTTTCCACCTCTGAATAATTATAACACCGCTACGTCAGGACCAGGACAAATGCTCATTAAAGGTTTGGTCGTCCTGTGTCAGATTCTCTGTGGGAGCTTCCTCCTCACCCCTGACCTGCGCTCACTTTACAATTTAACAATAGACATTAGCACTGATCGTCATCTGGACATGTACAGGACTGACGTTCACTTTGTGTTGATTTGATTCTCTAGAGTTTATTAGACACATGTTTATACCTGCGACACAACACGTGACGTGACGCACACATTCAGGACATCAGGGTTAAAGTGACAGAACCATCTGAAGTCATGACATCATCGATTAATAACTAAATAAATGTGATTATCAGTTTGTGTTTGAAGACGGACAGAGACGAGGAGACAGACACACACATTCACACACTCTCCCGCAGACAGAAGTTCCTCCTGCAGATTACGACGTAACACAGTGTTTGAACTTCATTTTTCATAAATATGAATTCAGCAGTTTTTTATAAAGATCTGTTCTAAGTGTGAGCGATTAGAAAACATCAGAGGAGCAGAGTCACTTGTTGACCAGTGGCTTAATGTGCCTCGTATAACATTATGTTAATTAAAGAATTAATATTATTATCAATTCATTTTCTCCGTAGTGGCTTGTATAACCTTATAAGTAAAGTGCAGTGGCACAGCATGATTGTACGAGCAAATAAAAATGAGTTTTTAACGTTTGCACATAAGATAAACACTGTACATAAACACAAAAAAGATATTTAAATGATATAGTGATATCAACTGATATGAAAACAATTTAAATGATATGATTTTTTCAGCTGCAACATGACAATTCACCAAAAGATGTCACTATATTCTACACACTGAAACCTTAACTATAAAACACGATGTCTGACCTTAGAGCCTCAAGTTGACAGGTTGGACTCTGTAGAAAACCACACAGCTCCTTCACTCCTGAGTCCTGCAGGTTGTTGTTAGTCAGATCCAGTTCTCTCAGATGAGAGGGGTTTGACCTCAGAGCTGAAGCCAGAGAAGAACAGCTGATCTGTGTCAGTCTGCAGTATATCAACCTGGATAAAGGATCAAACTTAACTGTAAATGAAACTGAGTTCATGTTTGAAAATAACAGATAAATATTAATGTCAGCACCGACTCATAACATGGAAGATTAATATGAAATCAGACATGTTGGACTAAAAACGAGTCCTGATTCAGTAAAAATATATTATTTGGAGCCGGTCTCTGTCCTGCAGATCAGTTTAGGAAATCAAGAACTAAACTCAGTGTTTTAACAAGTAGCTGAATATTTAAAATGTCACAGATTAATTAATGAATGGATTCAAGTTATATATGAATTATGTTAAATTATAATTAAATGATATCAATTGGTTATAAATGCTGTAAAATAGATATGAGATCTACAAAAGTCAGTCACTGAGCTGACCTCAGAGTCTCCAGTCGACAGGTTGGACTCTGTAGAAAACCAGACAGCTCCTTCCCTCCTGAGTCCTGCAACCTGTTGTTAGTCAGATCCAGTTCTCTCAGATGAGAGGGGTTTGACCTCAGAGCTGAAGCCAGAGAAGAACAGCTGATCTTTGACAGACTGCAGTTCTTCAACCTGGATAAAGAAATAAGAATATTTGAATGTGTCCTCCTGTTTTTGTGGATCGTCATCATGTCAACACAGACTCTCAACATGCTGCTGACCTCAGTCCAGTCTGTGACCTGAAGATAAATATCAGATCAGACATGTTGGACCATTGTTTTTCATTCATCAGTTTCTTCTCTGTGTGTTGGTCACTGAGCAGGTTTGTGTAATTAAACACTGTTTAAAGTAGGGACGGCTCCTGACAGACACTTCCTGTTTGTTCTATACTTATCAACTGTACAACGTGTTTCAATAAGAATGTGTCTTAATTTGAAAATCTGAGGAGGACGAGTGCTCGGCCTCAGTCCACATGTTATTTACTGACACTTTCTTAGTGATCAGGAGCAGGTGAGTGCAGGTGAATGGAGATGATGATGTTGACATGACTGACAGGCTGGGTGAGTGACAGATGACTGAGGGACAGTGAGCAGAGCAGAACTGAGACAATTTAAATAAATAATGACATAATAAGAAAGCGAGTTGGAAAAGTGAAGAAGGATTTAAGGACCTCAGAGTCTCCAGTCGACAGTTTGGACTCTCCAGTCCAGAACACAACAGTTTCACTCCTGAATCCTGCAGGTAGTTTCCACTCAGATCCAGTTCTCTCAGATGTGAGGGGTCTGACTTCAGAGCTGAAGCAACGACTTCACAGTGAGTCTCTGAGAGTCCACAACCACCGAGTCTGTTATTAAAGAAAATATCTGTTAGAATAAAATAAGAAAACACAACATTCATACAAAAAGTAATCATGTGACCCTAACCCTGGTTAATCCCCGTTTTGCCATGTTAAAAACTCCTCAAGAGAATCCTTTCAGATTTGGTACAAGCGTTAGTTTAGACTGACAGACTCATTTGATTCAGGTGGTCAAAGGTCAAAGGTCAAGGTCACATAACATGTTTCTGGCCTCTAGAACATGATGTCTCAAGTCTGTCTTTAGGGGATTTCTTCACATTTTGTGAGCAGCTCATTCTGCACATGTGTTAATGCGTTAAAATAATTAACACATTAATTCCACAAATTAATCAAAATAACGCATTCATTTTGACAGCCCTTATACGTACATATAAAATCAATAAATATACGGCAAACTCCAGCACAGTGATCACTTGTATTTCACTCTCCACATCTGATTTAGTTGCTCTTATATGAAATATATGAACACACACACACACACACTCCCCCTCCCCCTAAACCCCCCCCAGCCAGTAGCAACTGATCCTTTTGTGGTCTCAGTGGCTTGGAGCCGATCTCAGCTGACATTGAATCTCAGTCTCCAATCAACCTAACTCCGATCTACATGTCTTTGGGTTTGTGGAGGAGGCTGGAGAACCCAGAGAAAACCCTGCAGACACCGGGAGAACCTCCTCCTCACAGAAAGGCTGCACTAACAGTGTTGACCACTGCAACACCATGCTGCCCCAAACAATGAGAACCATTTAACAATGAGTGTATTTGAAGAACGACTAATCTCCACTGATGTTATTGATAATGTCTGGACTCACCGAGCCTCCCGGCAGTTCCTCACAGCTGGGATCAGTCTCCATCGACCCTGGTCTGATGTGTTGAACTTCTCCATGTCCAACTCATCCAGAACCTCGTCTGACATCTGCAGCATGTAGGCCAGAGCTGAGCAGTCGAAGACAGAGAGTTTCTCATTCGATCTGTTCTCTGACGTCAGGAACTGTTTCATCTGCTGATGAACTGAGTGGTCGTTCATCTCAATCAGACAGTGGAAGATGTTGATGCTTCGGTCAGGAGAAATGTATTCACTCTGCATCTTCTTCAGGTTGTTGATGACTCTCTGGATGATCTTTTGATTGTTCTCTGTCCGACCCAGCAGGCCTCCTAAGACTCTCTGGTTGGACTCCAGACTGAGGCCGTGAAGGAAGCAAACAAAAAGGTCCAGATGACCATTTGTACTGGTGAGCGATTTCTTCATGGTTCTCTTCAGGAGGTCATCCAGGGAGAAGTTACAGTCTGTGTCCCCATATGTTCCCAAGAAGTTGTTGAGTTCTTCTGTGTTCCTCTTGGTGTAACAGTGGAACATGTAGACTGCAGCCAGAAACTCCTGAACGCTCAGATGAACAAAGCAGTAGACTGATTTCTGGAAGATCACACACTCTCTTATGAAGATCTCAGTACAAACTCCTGAGTACACTGAGGCCTGTGTGACATTAAGACCACACCGCTCCAGGTCTTCTTGGTAGAACATGATGTTTCCTTCCTCCAGATGTTTAAGTGCCAGCCTCCCCAGCTTCAGGAGAACGTTCCTGTCAGCCTCCATCAGCTGCTGTTGAGTCGTCTCATGTCCCTCACCGTACTTGTTGTTCTTCCTCTTTGTCTGAACCAGCAGGAAGTGTGAGTACAGGTCAGTCAGGGTCTTTGGCAGCTCTCCCCACTGGTCTGTGGTCAACAGCTCCAGAGCTGTAGCACTGATCCAGCAGAAGACTGGAATTTGACACATGATGTGGAGGCTCCTGGAGGTCTTGATGTGTGAGATGATTCTGCTGCACAGCTCTTCATCACTGAATCTCCTCCTGAAGTACTCGTCCTTCTGGGCGTCAGTGAAGCCTCGTACTTCTGTGACCCTGTCAACACATGCAGGAGGGATCTGATTGGCCGCCGCAGGTCTGGAGGTTATCCAGACGAGAGCCGAGGGAAGCAGATTCCCCCGGATGAGATTTGTCAGCAGCACGTTGACTGATGACCTCTGTGTGACCTCAGACACAAGCTCCCTGTGGTTGAAGTCCAGAGAAGGTCTGCTTTCATCCAGGCCGTCCAAGATGAACAAAGGTTTACAGACAGCGAGCGTCTCTGCAGTGAGCTTCTGTAACGCTGGATGGAAAACATGGAGCAGCGTGAGAAGACTGTGCTGCTGGTCCTTCACCAGGTTCAGCTCCCTGAACGAAAGCACAGTCAGCAGACCCACATCCTGGTTTTCTAAACCCTCTGCCCAGTCCAGAGTGAACTTCTGCACCGAGAAGGTTTTTCCAACGCCAGCGACGCCGTTGGTCAGGACGACTCTGATGCTGCTCTGCTGGTCAGTGGAGGCTTTAAAGATGTCGTGGACCTTGATGGATGTGTCCTGGAGGATCTTCATCTTGGAAGCCCTCTGAAGCTGCCTCACCTCATGTTGAGTATTAACCTCTTCACTCTGTCCCTCTGTGATGTAGAGCTCAGTGTAGATCCTGTTGAGGAGGGTTCTACTTCCTGTTTCATCAGTTCCTTCAGTCACATGTTCACATCTCCTCCTCAGACTGAGCTTATGTTCATCTAGAACCTCCTGCAGACCACGATCTGCTGAAAGACAAGAAACAATGTGAGAGACAGAGAATCTGAGGATCTGCTGATTGTTTTCATCAGATACAGAAAAACTACAGAAAATAAAAACTTTAATCTTTGTGCTTTTCTAACGATGTTAAATGTTGATGCTGTATGAAGGAACAAAATAAAACCACATGTGCTGTTGTCAGAAGTGAAGACATCAGCAGACACATGTACAGTGCTGCTCTGACCGGCTGTCTGACCTCCAGCTCCTGTTCTGGATCTTTGTCCACACTGGGGACAGGAGGAGGGTCCTGAAGAACCAGACTGGTCCCAGTGTGAGGTGATGCACTGTCTGCAGAACCAGTGTCCACAGCTGGTGGAGACTGGATCCTTCAGGACGTCCTGACACGAAGCACAGCAGGACGACTGCTCCTCCTCAGAAACATGACTCCTCTTCCTCTCCCTGTGAACACATTTCCTGATAACTCACATGTCACAGTCACAGGTTGTCATTACTTCTTTCAAGGTTTTGATATCACCCAGTGTGTTTGTGTGTTGGTTGGTTTGTACGTTAGTGGGATTGTAAAAAAAAAACACTGAACAGATTACCAGTAAATTTGGTGGAAGGTTGTGGTCTGTGAAGAAGATGGGGGTAGGGGTCCTCTTTCACAGACATGTTCAGTGGACTGATGTGTATGAGTGTGTGGAATTTGGTGCAAATCCAAATAAAAATCTAGGGCTACGTTGTAGCACTTGCGAACCCAAGCACCCGCACGTTGAAGCCTGTAGCAGTATGTGGAGAGAGCGATATATGACCAAGCGCACATCTCCACGTTGCATACATTTTGCGCACTGCGGCGAGGATAAACGCTTCACTTCCTGTGTCCGTCACACGGTGTCAATGCTTGCCGGCTAATAGCTCATTACGGTCCACGCTATCAATAGCACATCACACTGTGAAAATGTTATGTAAATCGAATTATAGTTGTAAAACAAAGCTTACTTCCTGTTGCCAGTAGGTGGCACCATCACTATTATTACGCACAGACATATAGATCTGTTCAAGACATATACACTCCTGATCAAAATCTTAAGACCAGTTAAAAAATGTCATGAATTAGCATTTTGCACTGTTGAATCTTAGGAAGGTTCTAAGTAGAGTTTCAAAATGCAAAAAGAAGAAATGGGAACAAGAGCCCAAAAGTTGTGAGCAGGCAATTTATTGAAAACAACAATTTAACTGAAGTAGGCTGAGGATGGGTGATCCTTCGCCGCACATCAATGTTTAACTGGTTTGAGGAAATGTCACAATTCTGACCTTGATCCAATGACTTGACTGAGCTCATTTGAGCTGTATATCGTAAAGCAGCCAGGAGCAGTTCATCAAAGTATAAAACATGTCACTTCCTGTAGCCACCAGGGGGCGTTGTGATTTCAAGTCATGATTTCTGTGTAGATGTCATCAGGCTGGGACTCTTGTCTTACATGTCTAGTTTGGACTCGATTGGATCATTTATGTCCGAGATACAGAAGCTCGTGTTTTGATGGCGTTTAATCAAACTTTGACTCCACGCCACGGTCACACGGTGTGATGAAAAATCTATCTCTAAATCAGTTTTTATCTCAATCTTGTTGTGATGACACTTATCTCAATTTGAAGTTGATCTGATGAAAGCGCTTGGACGTCAGAGTAAAAATGGGGAATATGGCCAAAATTGCCACTAAATAGAAAATGGCGGGCTTCCTGTTTGAGACTTTTTTTTGATGACTGGTCACGATACACCTGTGTTCCGATATTGGTGAGGATCAGTTAAGGTGAAACCTAGGGGCACGTTCCAGGGGGCGCTGTTGAGCCATTTTGCCACCCCCAATTAAAATCACTCCAGAATATTAAAATATCCGTAGACCTTGAATTTCCTGCGAAGTATCATAACTTTTTGAGCATGTCTAGATCTTGAAAAAGCCCCACAAAGGGAAATATTAATAATAGGAAAAATCCTTACAGTTTCAATAGGGCCTCTCACCATTAGGTGCTCGGGCCCTAATGAATGAAGCTGTGTCCTAATGCAGGGGCCACACTAGAGGAAGCTAAATCCTCTTCAGAGCAGGTCACAGTAGAAACAGTCTCTTACTCTGTGTGTGAGGGTCCAGGTTCATTACTGAAGAATATAGGAGGTTCCATGGACCAGTCACTCTTCAGAGACACACAGCTGGACCCTGGAGACTCTGCTCTCAGTCTCTGGTCCTGACCTCTGCAAACACAAACATGTTTTTATTCAGAACACATCATTCACTGGTTCATTCTCAGAGGATTCAGTTTGGAGCTTCACATGTTTGTAGCAGGTCTCTTACTTTCTAGTTGAGGGTCCAGGTTCATTACTGAAGAGTATAGGAGGTTCCATGGACGAGTTACTCTTCAGAGATAAACAGCTGAACACTGGAGACTCTACTCTGTCCTCCTCTTCCTCCTCAAAACCACTCATCTTCAGTCTGAGAGGAAAAACACTGTGAGCTCAAAGGATCAGGACAAACCAGTCTGCTCAAGAAACACACCCCAAAATACAAAGGAAGGACACACACACACACTCACACGCACACACACACACACACACACACTCACTCTCTTACAAAGACGCGCACACACACGCACACACACACACACACACACACACACACACACACACACACACACACACACACACACACACACACACACACACACACACACACACACACACACACACACACACACACACCAGCTAAGGTGACTGTAACGTATGATTCTGAAAACACGTTCTGTTATTAAACACTTGATGAACAGATGTGATAAAACGTGAAACTGTGAGTTTACTCTGTTAATTAGTCCTTTGAAGTCTCTTTGTTCCAAAGCTGCTGTTCACATCTGTCTCTGGGATCCGATCACATGAAACTACGTCTGTCACCAGGTGTGAACTGACAAACTTAGAGTGGTGTGATCAGCAGACGGATGTTAACATCAGGTGTGAGAGTGAGACAGTAAAACTTTCAGAAAATTGTGTTCACACTCACCTGCTCACTTTCCTTCCTTCTGCTCATCCAGGTGAAAATGGAGTCTGACACTTCACCGATCTCATGCTCCTCCTCCCTGTTGAACCAGTTCAGTCTTGAAAACAACCAGTTCAAAGTCCAGTTCATACACATGAAAATGAACTGGTTCATGTTCACAGATCTTTTTTTAATGGGATGGTATTTAGTTAATAATGATCATTGATCCAGATCTTCACTTTAACACTGAGTCCTGACTGTGAACATGTCCTGTTACTGATCCAGGATCAACAGACGGAAACCTGTTTTAGTTTTTCAAAAGAAAATATTTATTTAAAATGCAAATGTACATTTATATACTACAAATCATCTTTAACTTTAAAATATCCAGTGTTTGATCTGAGCAAGCACAGAAAGAAGTTTGCTCCACGGACACTTCCTGTCACATGACACGATGTTCACCTGCAGGACACAAAGCGTCAGTGCAGAAGGTCACACGGCTGGAAGTCGCCCATAGGAGTGGACACATTACTTTAAATGAAAAGTGTTATTTTCATGTCGCTGTTCGATTAAATTACAAATAAACTGTGGGTAATTTTAGCTTTGAATTTAAATTGGAAAGTGTGTGAACTGTGAGAGTTCAACCCTTTGAATGAACCTGCAACAAACAGAAACTAATTCATCCAACAGGTCCACGTGTTGGGAAACACTCTTCTTCACTTTCTCACTGAGAGTTAAATGAGGAGATCGACACCAATGAGACGCTGCAGTGAAACAGTTCTAGTGTCTCAAGGTGAATTAGAATCACAGCCTCCACAAACCAGTCAAGTTGCAGTGAGTTTAAATCCATGATTATCCTCAATCCTTGATCTTTTATACTCATTGGAAAAGTTTCCCTGAGAAACTGTTGATTCAAGGGAAAGAAAACATTTCTCTTCATTGAGTGAAAGAAGAAATAAAAGCAAAAGTAGATTGAGTTTGAAAGAAAACAATCACTTTCCTCCAGATCTCCCTCCACAGCCACTAAAACACACTTGCACCAATTAGAAATGTTCTTTTATTAATTGCTCTGATGCAGGATGTAGAAATGAACATCACCTGCTCTAATGTAAAATGCACATTTTGGGATCTTGTCTGTCCTGCTCTCTCAGAATGCTGCAGTAAAGACGTTTCCACTGAGGCGACAAAACACATCACACCAGCCTCCAGAAACTCCTGTAGGTTAAAGTAACTCTGAACTAATTATAAACTATAAAAAGAATGAAAACACTCAAAATAAAACACAACTCCTCTCTGTCACCAAAAAACACATTTGGTGCTTTCAACACAAAATCACATCATATACTTTTAGGACGTTGTTACCAGAAAGAAATATCATCTTATATTCAGGCTAAATAAAAAGTCGGAGAAAGAGAAACTCACCACAGACGTAGTGCGGACAGCAGGAGTCCTGCCTGTAGTACGAAACCAGCTTCTCCCCGTACTTACACTCAGGAGGGACCAGGTCACACAGGCTCAGGTTACAAACTGAAGAGCCACAAATCACATCTTCAACCTTGGATTTTCTGATTCTACACCGACTTCTTCAGTTTGAACATTTCAAACTTGCCGCCTCACCGCAGACTCTCAAGGAACAAAGGTTATTATACAGGTCTCGTACATTAAAAACTGACTCAAATCAAGACTGAAGATAACTCATTTATTTTCAGATTTTCTTCAAAAACTTGTGTCGTCATAATCTAACTTTGTGACGTCCGGTTTGAGACTTACCGCATTTCTCGGGTGAGATGCAGAGGGCGGAGTAGGGCCGGTGGAGCAGCGTCCCCTCAGGAAACACGCAGCCCTCGGTCAGGCCTGAACACTGGTCGGGGTCGGAGTCAAAGTCGTGGTTGGGGCAGGACTGAGACGTGCACGCCGGCAGACAGGCCTGATACCGCAGAGTGTGGGGACACGCAAAGACTGCTGAGGAGAGACATGCAAACATGTCGGTGCAGCAATCACATCACAAGACCCAAGATGGTGATGCTGGGATGAATCAATCACACTCCAGGTAAACAGGTCGAGAACTTTGCTTTAATCTTTAATACATGACTTTGGCCAGATTGTGCATGTTTTAAAATACAATAAACACGTGACTACAGAGGGATTTTTCACATGTTACAGTCGGAGAAGCACAAATGTGTAAAATCAATCATAAATTTTTGTTATTCGTCAAACACTTGTTTTACCAACGAGAGGTCAGAGAGCGACGATGGCAGAAAATGGTTGAAATTAAATACTGATTTATTTATCGTGTTTTATTATTTAAAGATGTTTTATATCATATTTAGGCAAAGAATTTGTTCTTTTTTCACCCTGTAAGAATATAGAACCTGAGCTGCACCTTCACTGTGTTTCAGACAGAACCTGAGTTTAGTTTGTGATCAGGCTGAAAAACGATTGATTACAACAAGACTGATTGATGTATAATATTTATAATATGTAGAATTTGATTGCGAGCACAAACTTTTCTTCATAAGTGTAAAGTATATCACATAAATGTGTTTGGTGGAATTTGAACGGATCGTGCACAGCTCCATGAAGAGATGATGGTGTCACTCTGGTGAAGAGGAAGTGGACCTCAGAGCTTCAACATCTGCTGGACAGATGTTAGAGCAGCGTGTTCATGAACATGGCGTCACAGTCACATGTTACACTGACACACGTGTGTTGAGGATCATAACAAAGTCACATGATGACCTCTCCACACAGTGAGAACTTGAGCCTGTCAGGAACTGACTCTGTCAAACATTTCTTATCCTGAAGTAACCAAGAACTGAGACGGGCTTGAAAATAAACTCAGTGAGATCATCATTTTGAGACAAGTGTCTCCACAGAATAACACAAACTGTTCAACACAACAGACCCCAAATGTCCACTGTCTTCAGGCCATCATCTCTCAGACACTCTCTGTCCCTTGTCTCTGCTGTGAACCTCCCATCATCCATTATTTCCCAGCATGCTGCTGTTCCCAGAGGCTGCAACAGTCTCCCCCTTGTGGTTGTTCTGAGTTGGTGGTCGAGAACATACAACAAGAATCTTCATCTACGTTTGTATAAAATGTCCTCGGGTCAGTTTTCTATTAAATATGGTAAAATATTTATGAAAGTTTCCTCAGAAACTTAAAGATGCTCTGCTCTTCGACTCTTCTTCATACTGTAAATATAACATTCATTTTTCTTGTGGTTGTTTCTATTATGTCAAACTGGTGATGTTGTTCATGTACCTGCAGCAAGGAGGTGATGTTTACACCTGTTTGTTTGCAAGATGAAAGAAAACCAGAGTCATTATTCCAGTGAAGTCGGTGGAAGGATGTTTTTATTGAGCATTAAAGCAGAGACGGAGAAGTAGACACAACAGAACTTTTCTCTCTGAGATGTTTTTCTTCTCGTTACATCTGGTTTGTCACAGAGGAAATGATCCATGTGTTTGACTCATAGACTGAATATAAAGGCTTTGACCGGGATGTGCTGCTGTTATACTGCAGCGCCACCTGTTGGTCAAAAAGTAGAAAAGCCACCACCGCTCTGCACCTGATGCAGAAATGAAAACTTCCCATTTTTAAGTCCAGAGTTTTGATCTTTTGTGTCAAAGACAAAACTCAATTTGTGACATGAATCCAGGATCTTTATGATTATAAACAAACAAATACAGACAAACGTGGTTATACATACATGGATATATACTGAGGGACAAAGGTGTAAAATAATAAAGGCAAAGTTAAATACACTGTATGTGACTCTTGACAGAGGGTTTATATATTCTGTTGGTTTTGTGTCATTTCAATAAACACATTCTTCATGTGAGTAAACACAATTGGCAGCAAGGGGGGCAATGCTTTGGGTCTGCGCGGTGGTTGGCACTGTTGCCTCACAGCCAGAAGGTTGCTGGTTTGAATCCCGGTTCAGATGGGGTCTTCCTGTGTGGAGTCTGCAGGTTCTCCCCATGTTTTCTCCATGTGCTCCAGCTTCATCTCATAAACATGCAGATTAGGGGTTGGGTAAATTGGGGACACTACATCGAGCATAGGTGTTAATGTGAGTGTGACTGGTGACCAGTCCGAGGTGCACCACAACTCCCATCCAATGTCAGCTGGGATCGGCTCCAGCTCCCCCTGCTGCCCCCAAGAGGACAAGTGGTAAAGATCGTGAACGGAGGGAAGAGGTCGAAAAAGATGCTGCAAATTCACTCAAAACAAATTTAGAAAAGTGTTGATCTGAGGTTATGTTGTCGTGAACAGAAATAATCGGCTGAGTGTGTTTGTGTTCAGAATATGTTAGTGAATAAAAGAGTGGAGGAGATGGAGGAGCGTGAGTGTGTCTGCAGACACTGAGTCAAAGGACAGAGCAGCAGCAGATCCACTGATGATGCTGTGTCACATCCACAGGAACACACAGGGAGGATGGTGGACTGGACACTCTGTGAAAGCTGATCTCAGAGCAGCTCACTTCCTCTGATTCCTCTGGAGCTCTGTCTCCACTCTGCCTCCCAGCAACAAGGCCCAGTCAGAGCCGCTCTACACACAAGCTGCTGCTGCTGCTTCAGCCTCTGGATCCTCAGGACACAGCTCAGCCTCTGTCCACACACACTGTCCTCTTCACACTCACCACAAAGATCACCACCTGTTGAGAGAAGAAGAAATCAGTGTTACAGAGACTCACTTCATCAGCTGTGAGTCAGTGATGCAGCTCATCCAGTAGAAAGAGCAGCAGGGACTTCAGTCCTGTTCAGAGGTGGAGCAGCTTCCTCTCTGCTTCATGTTCACGTGTTGGAATAAACACGCTAAGAGCTCAGTGTGTGTCCTCTGCATGTCAAAGTGCAGAGTGGACACCTGAGAGGTGGATTTACTGCCGTTACAGGTGAAGACATGTTTCACTGTGTGAGCACGTGCACATAAAAGGGGTGGGGTTTACTGTGTTTGACCAATCAAAGACATAGACAGTTTGACTGACAGCAGACCTCATATTTCACAACCAGGATCAAACTGTTCTGTAATAAAAATCAGAGGAGTACAAACACATGATCCAGATGAAATTAAACTCTGTTGCAGCTGCTAAATGCAGGAAGAACAGCTGGTGAAACATCTGTGATTGTGTCAATGTGTAAGTTACAGCGCCCCCTGGTGGCATTTGGTAAAAATATATTATGTGACCACGATATAATAAGAGATAAATAACTCGAGGCACGAGATCTGAATCTGTTGTTTACTAACAAGCAGAGTGGAAGAGAAGAAGATGAGAAACGTTTGAATCCCAGGATGTGTCCTTGATAATGAGCTTTAGTTTGACACACACTGTCTCACTGTCTCTGAGGACACACACTGTCTCTGAGGACACACAATGTCTCACTGACTCTGAGGTCACCGACTGACTCTGAGGACACACACTGTCTCTGAGGACACACACTGCCTCTGAGGACACACACTGACTCTGAAGAGACACACTGACTCTGAGGACACACACTGTCTCTGAGGATACACACTGTGGTGGAAACCTCTGACATCACTACTCAATAGAAACACATGGACCTGTCTTCAGGAAGCTGACTGAGGTCATCTGGTGTTTTGGTGACAGGATGAGTCTGGAGACATTGAGATGTTCTGGGTGAGTCAGAGATCCACTGAACAAACCAGACATTGATTTAAACTTCCCTTATCCTTCCCTTCAAGGAGAGTGTGCACCACACAACAGTGTAGAGTCACTGTGGTCAGTGGGCGGAGCTTTGATACGGGTTGATCTCCAACTTAACCTGGATCAGTTTCGCCGTTCATCATAAGTTACCATGGTGATTTACCTCGTTAAGAAGTGAACGAGCTTCGTAGAACTGAAATAACTGAACCTGAAGTTAACCTGATAACCACAAATCCTGCTTGGTAGCACAGACCCTGGATCTGTGATACTGACTGTGTTTAGTAAAATAATGATGAAAGCACGTGGACTGACTCCAACCATCTACTCACCTCAGAGTCTCCAGTCGATAGCCTAAACTCTGCTTTAGATCAACCAGCTCCTTCACTCCTGAGTCCTGCTGGTAGTTGTTACTCAGATCCAGTTCTCTCAGATGAGAGGGGTTTGACCTCAGAGCTGAAGCCAGAGAAGAACAGCTGATCTCTGACAGACAGCAGTTCTTCAACCTGAATAAAGGATAACACTTAACTGTAAATTAAACTGAGCTCATGTGTGAAAATAACAGACAAATATTCATATGAGCACAGACTCATAACATGGAAGATAAATATGAAATCAGACATGATGGACTAAAAACGAGTCATGATTCAGTTAATATATTATTTGGAGCCGGTCTCTGTCCTGCAGATCAGTTCAGGAAATCCAGAACTGAACTCAGATGTTTTTTTAGGTGAATATTTAAAATGTGACAGATTATTGAATGAATGGAATCATGTTATGTATGAAGAGGAATTATATTACATTAGAATTAAATGAGATCAATTGGGTATAAATGCTGTATTATAGATAAGAGATCTACAAAAGTCAGTCAGTGAACTGACCTCAGAGTCTCCAGTCGACAGGTTGGACTCTGTAGAAAACCACACAGCTCCTTCACTCCTGAGTCCTGCAGCTTGTAGTTGTAACTCAGATCCAGTTTTTTCAGATGAGAGGGGTTTGACCTCAGAGCTGAAGCCACATAAGAACAGCTGATCTCTGACAGTCTGCAGTGATCCAACCTGAATAAATAATAATCATAATACACTTCATTGATAACATACTTTTTAAAAACAGAGTTCAAAAAGTGCTTTGACAGCAAGGCAAGAAAAGTAAATAAACTTGAACCCATAAAAGCAGTAAAATGACAAAAGAGCTAAATGAACAAGTAAATAAAAGGTGAAAATGATAAAAACACAGTAAAAACACAACAACACATTAAAGCAAGTCTATAAAAATGGGTTTAAGAAGTGATTTAAAAGAAGTCATTGACTCTGCCTTATCTCCTCAGGGGGCCGTTCCTAAGCCGAGGGGCCCTGATGGTAAAGGCACGGTCACGGTTTAGTTTTCAACCTTGACTTTGGAACAGCAGGATCCACCTGAGGATCTAAGGCTGGTTGGAGGAACATACAGGCTCAATAATTCTGTGATGTAGTTTGGGGCCAGATGATTTAAAAGTGATCAGTAAAATCTTAAAATCAATTCTGAAACGGACAGGGAGCCAATGGAGAGAAGCGAGGATCACGGAGATGTGATGTTGCCGTTTAATACCAGTAAGAAGCTGCTGCGTCCTGAACTGGTCTGAAACTATGTGTTTTTTTCTTTACCCTAAAATGAGACATTTATATTTAATTACATTATATTTACATACTTAATATTTACATCAGGAGCAGGTCCTCTCTTCAGAGGCAGCCATGTTTTTTACAGTAGCCCAAAATTTGACAAAGTAAACCTCTTGAGTTTCTATGACATCTGGAGCTATCACAGGTTATCTTTCATGTTTGGAGGGACGAGGGGTGTTCATCTTCACCTCTAGATGTCACCAAACTGAACCTTTGACAATAAATCATGATGTCTGACCTCAGAGTCTCCAGTGGACAGGTTTGAGTCTGTAGAAAATCACACAGCTCCTTCACTACTAAGTGTGGCAGGTCGTTGTAACTCAGATCCAGTTCTCTCAGATGAGAGGAGTTTGACCTCAGAGCTGAAGCCAGAGAAGAACAGCTGATCTCTGACAGTCTGCAGCCCTCCAACCTGGACAAAGAATAAAACGTAATTCTAAATTAAACTGATTTCATGTGTGAAAATAACATACCAATATTCATGTCAGCACAGACTCATACCATGGAAGAGAAATATGAAATCAGACATGTTGGAATAAAAACGAGTCCTGATTCAGTAAAAAATACATTATTTGGAACCGGTCTCTGTCCTGCAGATCAGTTTAGGAAATCCAGAACTAAACTCAGATGTGTTTAAACAAGTAGCTGAATATTTAAAATGTCACAAATGAATTAATGAATGGATTCAAGTAATGTATGAAGAGGAATTATGTTAAATTATAATTAAAGGAGATCAATTGGGTATAAATGCTATATTATCAATATGAGATCGACTGAAGTAAGTCAGCGAACTGGCCTGAGAGTCTCCAGTCGACAGGTTGGACTCTGTAGAAAACCACACAGCTTCTTCACTCCTTTGTCCTGCAGGTTGATGTTTCTACTCAGATCCAGTTTTCTCAGATGAGAGGGGTTTGACCTCAGAGCTGAAGCCAGAGTAGAACAGCTGATCTTTGACAGAATGCAGTGATCCAACCTGGATAAAGAATAACAATAATAAACTTTATTTATATCGTAGTTTTGAAAACAGAGTTCACAAAGAGCTTTGACAGCAAAGCAGGAAAAGTAAATATAAACTTGAACCCATAAAAGCAGTAAAATGACAATAGAGATAAATGAACAAGTAAAAGGTGAAAATGTTAAAAACTGTAAAAACACAACATCCCATAAAAGCAAGTCTATAAAAATGGGTTTTAAGAAGTGATTTAAAAGAAGTCACTGACTCTGCCTTATCGCCTCAGGGGGCCGTTCCAAAGCAGAGGGGCCCTGATGGTAAAGGCACGGTCATGGTTTAATTTTCAACCTGGACTTTAGAACTGCAGGATCCACCTGAGGATCTAAGGCTGCGTGCAGGAACATACAGGCTCAATAATTCTGTGATGTAGTTTGGGGCCAGATGCTTTAAAAGTGATCAGTAAAATCTTAAAATCAATTCTAAAACGGACAGGGAGCCAATGGAGAGAATCGAGGATCAGGGAGATGTGATGTTGCCGTTTAATACCAGTGAGAAGCTGTTGCGTTCTGAACTGGTTGGAAACTAATTGTTATTTTCTTCACCCTTAAATGAGACATTTAACTACATTATATTTCCATCAGGAGTGGGTCCTCACTACATAGCCAGCCATGTTTTTTACAGTAGCCCAGACTGGACCAACTAAACCTTTTGAGTTTCTATGATAACTTAAGCTACCACAGGTTATCTTTGTTTGGAAGGGGAGGGGGGTGATCAGCTGCAACATGACACTTTACCACTACATTTCACTCAATTCTACACACTGAACCTTTAACAATAAAAAATGTTGCCTGACTTCAGAGTCTCCAGTCTACAGGTTGGACTTTGTAAAAAACCACACAGCTCCTTCACTCCTGAGTCCTGCAGGTCGTTGTTACTCAGATCCAGTTCTCTCAGATGAGAGGGGTTTGACCTCAGAGCTGAAGCCAGAGAAGAACAGCTGATCTCTGACAGTCTGCAGCTCTGCAACCTGAATAAAGGATACATCTAAACTGTAAATTAAACTGATTTCATGTAGGAAAATAACACACAAATATTCATGTCACAGAGACTCGTACCATGGAAGATAAATATGAAATCACACAAGTTGGACTAATAATGAGTCCAGACTGTAAAAATAGATTATTTGGACCTCGTCTCTGTCCTGCAGATCAGTTTAGGAAATCCAGAACTGAACTCAGATTTGTTTTAACAAGTAGCTGAATATTTAAAATGGCACAGATTAATTAATGAATGGATTGAAGTTATGTATGAAGAGGAATTATGTCAAATCAGAATTATGTCAAATCAGAATTAGATTACATCAATTATGTATAAATGCTGTATTATAGATAAGAGATATACAAAAGTCAGTCAATGAACTGACCTCAGAGTCTCCAGTCGACAGGTTGGACTCTGTAGAAAACCAAACAGCTCCTTCACTCCTGAGTCCTGCAGGTTGTTGTTTCTACTCAGATCCAGTTCTCTCAGATGAGAGGGGTTTGACCTCATAGCTGAAGCCAGAGAAGAACAGCTGATCTCTGACAGACTGCAGCCCCAAAACCTGAATAAATAATAATAATAAACCTTATCGATATAGTACTTTTTAAAAACAGAGTTTTCAAAGTGCTTTGACAGCAAAGCAAGAAAAGTAATTAAAAACTTGAACCAATAAAAGCAGTAAAATGACAATAGAGATAAATACACAAGTAAATAAAAGGTGAAAATGGTAAAAACTCAGCAAAAATGCAACATCACATTAAAGCAAGTCTGTAAAAATGGGTTTTAAGAGGTAATTTAAAAGAAGTCATTGACTCTGGCTTATCTCCTCAGGGGGCCATTCCAAAGCCGAGGGGCCCTGATGGTAAAGGCACGGTCACGGTTTAGTTTCAACCTGGACTTTGGAACAGCAGGATCCACCTGAGGATCTAAGGCTGCTTGCAGGAACATACTGGCTCAATAATTCTGTGATATAGTTTTGGGCCAGATGCTTTAAAAGTGATCAGTAAAATCTTAAAATCAATTCTAAAAGGGACAGGGAGCCAATGGAGAGAAGCGAGGATCAGGGAGATGTGATGTTGCCGTTTAATACCAGTGAGAAGCTGTTGCGTTCTGAACTGGTCGGAAACTAATTGTTATTTTCTTCACCCTTAAATGAGACATTTAACTACATTATATTTCCATCAGGAGTGGGTCCTCACTACATAGCCAGCCATGTTTTTTACAGTAGCCCAGACTGGACCAACTAAACCTTTTGAATTTCTATGACAACTGAGGCTTCAACAGGTTCTCTTTCATGTCTGGAAGGGGGGGGGGGGGGGGGGGGGGTGAGTGGAGGGGTGTTCAGCTGCACCATGAAGCTTCACCACTAGATGTCACTAAATTCTACACACTGAACCTTGAACAATAAAACATGATTGTCTAACCTCAGAATCTCTAGTCGACAAGTTGAACTCTGTAGAAAACCACACAGCTCCTTCACTCCTGAGTCCTGCAGGTCGTTTAGTCTAAGATCCAGTTCTCTCAGATGAGAGGGGTTTGACCTCAGAGCTGAGGCCAGAGAAGAACAGCTGATCTCTGACAGACTGCAGTCCCCCAACCTAAATAAAGGATAAAACTTAAATGTTAATTAAACTGAGTTCATGTGTAAAAATAACAAAAAAAATATTCATGTCAGCACAGACTCATAACATGGAAGATAAATATGAAATCAGACATGTTGGACTAAAAACGAGTCCTGATTCAGTAAAAATAGATTATTTGGACCCGGTCTCTGTCCTGCAGATCAGTTTAGGAAATCCAGAACTAAACTCAAAAGTGTTTTAACAAGTAGCTGAACATTTAAAATGTCACAAATTAATTAATGAATGGATTCAAGTAATGTATGAAGAGGAATTATGTTAAATTATAATTAAATTAGATCAATTGGGTATAAATGCTGTATTATAGATATGAGATATACAAAAGTCAGTCAGTGAACTGACCTCAGAGTCTCCAGTTGACAGGTTGGACTCTGTAGAAAACCACACAGCTCCTTCACTCCTGAGTCCTGCAGGTTGTTGTTACTCAGATCCAGTTCTCTCAGATGAGAGGGGTTTGACCTCAGAGCTGAAGCCAGAGAGGAACAGCTGATCTCTGACAGACTACACTGATACATCCTGGATAAAGAAATATGAATATTAGAATGTGTCCTCCTGTTGTTGTGGATCGTCATCATGTCAACACAGACTCTCAACATGCTGCTGACCTCAGTCCAGTCTGTGACCTGAAGATAAATATCAGATCAGACATGTTGGACCATTGTTTCAATCATCTGCTTCTTCCCTGTGTGTTGGTCACTGAGCAGGTTTGTGTAATTAAACACTGTTTAAAGTAGGGATGGCTTCTGACAGTCACTTCCTGTTTGTTTCTATACTCATCAACTGTCAAACATGTTTCAATAAGAATGTGTCTTATTTTGAAAACCTGAGGAAGACGAGTGCTCAGCCTCAGTTCACATATTATTTACTGACACTTTCTTAGAGATCAGGAGCAGGTGAGTGCAGGTGAATGGAGTTGATGAGGTGGACGTGACTGACAGGCTGGGTGAATGACAGATGACTGAGGGACAATGAGCAGAGCAGAGCTGAGACAATTTATTTAAATAATGACCGTATAACGCCGGGTTCACACTGGACGCGGAAGCAACGCCAAAGCGTGGCCTAAGCGCAGCGCCATTCCTTAAAAAACAGCTGGCTCCCATCCACTCCAATGTTAAATCGTTGTGCTGGTCACACCGGACGCTGAAGCGCTGCGACACGCCGCGGCTGCCTAGCGCCGTGAAGTGATCGTTTCGGCGTCGAGTCTATTTTGTCCGCTTGACGCAAGCGTATCGCAACAGGAAACAGACTGAAAAATGATTTTAAATGACATTGATCAAAATAAGCATCAGAAGGTATTCACCTTCTGTTTACCAGGAGTTTTAATTTTACCACTTTTACCAAACACATTATTAAATGTCCCCCTCTGCCCATCCACTACAGCCACACAAGCAGTGATAAAGATAAAAAGAAAGAGAGGGGGGGGGGGGGGAGTGGAGAATACGTTATATACCCTCGACACCCGACATTTAATGGAGCAAACAGCGGAGAAGTTCTTCAACATGGATGACATTAAATTAATAATTGAAGTAGAGAAGTACAGTGAGTTGTATGATCCTCGGAACATGTTGTATAAAGACAACACTAAAAAAGACAAATGTTGGGACGCTGTTGCTTAATGTTGGAGCAACAATTAAGTATATGCTTTTATTCTACTGGATCAGCAGGTGATATTATTAGCGCTGCCCGGCACTTCCGCGTCCGGTGTGAACCCGGCGTAAGAAAGAAAGTTGGAAAAGTGAAGAAGGATTTAAGGACCTCAGAGTCTCCAGTCGACAGTTTGGACTCTCCAGTCCAGAACACAGCAGCTTCACTCCTGGATCCTTCAGGTTGTTGTTAGTCAGATCCAGTTCTTTCAGATGTGAGGGGTCTGACTTCAGAGCTGAGGCAACAACTTCACAGTGAGTCTCTGAGAGGTCACAACCACCGAGTCTGTAATTAAAGAAAATATCTATCAACAAGGCCCTGGACCCCCCACCTGTCTCTGACTTTTATTCCGCCCCACACCTCAAGGATGTGTTCAATTAACACATTATATTATATTAGATAGATAGATAGATAGATGGATACTTTATTAATCCCGAGGGAAATTCAGATTTTTTATTTTTTTTTTAGATATATTGCATTACATTGCATATTGCAATTTGACACTGTTCACTGTTTTGCATTTTGCATTTCACTTTTTATATCTTTTATCTTTTATATATTTTTATTTAGATAAAGTGAGTAAATAAGAAGTAAATAGTGAGCAAATATACTGTTTTTATTTATTGCTTTTCTCATGTGTGTTGTATTTATTGTGTTTTTATGTTTCTATGTTCATTGTATGCACCAATTACCAGAGCAAATTCCTGGTAGGTGTAAACCTACTTGGCAATAAATACTTTCTGATTCTGATTCTGATTCTGGTTAGAATAAAATCAGACAACACAATATTCATACAAAACGTGATCATGTGACCCTCACCCTGGTAAATCCCCTTTTGTCTCATGAACATGTAAAAAACTCCTCAAGAGAATCCTTTCAGATTTGGTTCAAGCGTTCATTTAGACTGACGGAGGAACTCATTAGATTCACGTGGTCAAGGATCAAAGGTCAAGGTCATTCAACATGTTTCTGTCCTCTTGAACATGATGCCTCAAGTCTGTCTTTAGGGGATTTCTTCACATTTTCACCAGTTGGACTCAAAGATAAACTGATTAGATTTCAGTGGTCAAAGGTCAAAGTAACATCATATTATTGTGAAGGCAACATGTCAGGAACCTGGAGGGACTGACACTGCACTGGTTGGTGGTGGTGTACAAACGCATGGTGGTAATTCTAGTTTGACCAGAAGGAAGAATCAACAATATTTCCAGTTCTGCTTCTTCAGTTTAAAGGAACAGTCACTGATTCTAATCCTAAACACAGAGAAGATGTGATTTATCTGATCAATCACCGTTTCAAAATCCCCCCAAAATCCCCAATATCTCTGTATATTGTTGTGTTGTCTGAAAGTTAATGACAAAAGGTGGATATATACATTTAACATTAGTTTTTTTATTGATCACAAGTCCAAATGAGAGTTATTAAGATTGAAAAATAACTAACGAAATGTGTCTGCCTCTGAGAACCTTTATCCTAAAGAATCGGAGCCTTTGCTCTTTCTTTATTAAAACTTTTTTCTTTTCTTTTTGTAAATCCAAAAAACAACCAAACCTTTACACAACTAAATGTGAACGTGAAATCTGAATCTGAGCCCATCTGCAGAAGCAGTGTCGAGCCAGTTCACACTTAAAAAGAACGAGTTCCAAGCTCAGTTCATGCAGATGAAAATGAACTAGTTCATGTTCACAGTTCATATTTTATTAGTCCTGACTGTGAGCGTCTCGTGTTGGACTACATACACACACACACACAATTTCAGCCAGTAGCCACTTATCCTTTAGTGCTCCCCGGCGCCTGGAGCCAATCTCAGCTGACACTGAATCTCAGTCTCCAATCAACCTAACTCCGATCTACATGTCTTTGGGTTTGTGGAGGAAGCTGGAGAACCCAGAGAAAACCCTGCAGACACCAGGAGAACCTCCTCCTCACAGAAAGGCTGCACTAACAGTGTTGACCACTGAAACACCATGCTGCCCCAAACAATGAGAATCATTTAACACTGAGTGTATTTGCAGAATGACTCATCTCCACTGATTGAACATATTATTGATCATGTCTGGACTTACCGAGCCTTCCTGCAGTTCCTCACAGCTGGGATCAGTCTCAGTCGACCCTGGTCTGATGTGTTGAACTTCTTCAGGTCCAACTCATCCAGAACCTCCTCTGACATCTGCAGCATGTAGGCCAGAGCTGAGCAGAGGATCTCAGAGAGTTCCTCCTTCGATCTGTTCTTTGACGTCAGGAACTGTTCCATCTGCTGATGAACTGAGTGGTCGTTCATCTCAGTCAGACAGTGAAAGATGTTGATGCTTCTGTCAGGAGAAATGTCATCACTCTTCATCTCCTTCAGGTTGTTGATGATTCTCTGGATGATCTTTGGATTGTTCCCTCTCCAACCCAGCAGGCCTCCTAAGACTCTCTGGATAATCTTTGGATTGTTCTCTGTCCGACCCAGCAGGCCTCCTAAGACTCTCCTGTTGGTCTCCAGACTGAGGCCGTGAAGGAAGCGAACAAACAGGTCCAGATGACCATTTGTACTGGTGAGGGATTTCTCCATGGTTCTCTTCAGGAGGTCATCAAGGGAGAGAGTACTGTCTTTGTTCCCATATGTTCCCAAGAAGTTGTCGAGTTCTTCTGTGTTCCTCTTGGTGTAACAGTGGAACATGTAGACTGCAGCCAGAAACTCCTGAACGCTCAGATGAACAAAGCAGTAGACTGATTTCTGGAAGATCACACACTCTCTTCTGAAGATCTCAGTACAAACTCCTGAGTACACTGAGGCCTCTGGGACATTAAGACCACACTGCTCCAGGTCTTCTTGGTAGAACATGATGTTTCCTTCCTCCAGATGTTTAAGTGCCAGCCTCCCCAGCTTCCGGAGAACGTCCCTGTCCGTTCTCGTCAGCTGCTGTGGAGTCGTCTCATGTCCCCCACCGTACTTGTTGTTCTTCCTCTTTGTCTGAACCATCAGGAAGTGTGAGTACAGGTCAGTCAGGGTCTTGGGCAGCTCTCCTCTCTGGTCTGTGGTCAACATGTGCTCCAGAATTGTAGCACTGATCCAGCAGAAGACTGGGATTTGACACATGATGTGGAGGCTCCTGGACGTCTTGATATGTGAGATGATTCTGCTGCACAGCTCTTCATCCCTGAATGTCCTCTTGAAGTACTCCTCCTTCTGGGAGTCAGTGAAGCCTCGTACTTCTGTGACCCTGTCAACACATGCCAGAGGAATCTGATTGGCCGCCGCAGGTCTGGAGGTTATCCAGACGAGAGCTGAGGAAAGCAGATTCCCCTGGATGAGGTTTGTCAGCAGCACGTTGACTGATGACCTCTGTGTGACCTCAGACACAAGCTCCCTGTGGTTGAAGTCCAGAGAAAGTCTGCTTTCATCCAGGCCGTCAAAGATGAACAAAGGTTTACAGACAGCGAGCGTCTCTGCTGTGAGCTTCTGTAACGCTGGATGGAAAACATGGAGCAGCGTGAGAAGACTGTGCTGCTGGTCCTTCACCAGGTTCAGCTCCCTGAACGAAAGCACAGCCAGCAGACCCACATCCTGGTTCTCTAAACCCTCTGCCCAGTCCAGAGTGAACTTCTGCACCAAGAAGGTTTTTCCAACGCCAGCGACGCCGTTGGTCAGGACGACTCTGATGCTGCTCTGCTGGTCAGTGGAGGCTCTGAAGATGTCGTGGACCTTGATGGGAGTGTCGTGGAGGCTCTTCATCTTGGAAGCCGTCTCAAGCTGCCACACCTCATGTTGAGTATTAACCTCTTCACTCTGTCCCTCTGTGATGTAGAGCTCAGTGTAGATCCTGTTAAGGAGGGTTCTACTTCCTGTTTCATCACTTTCTTCAGACACATGTTCACATCTCCTCCTCACACTGAGCTTATGTTCATCTGAAACCTCCTGCAGACCACGATCTGCTGAAAGACAAGAAACAATGTGAGACACAGAGAATCTGAGAATCTGCTGATTGTTTTCATCAGATACAGAAAAACTACAGAAAATAAAAGCTTTTTCACTTTGTGCTTTTCTAACGATGTTAAATGTTGATGCTGTATGAAGGAACAAAATAAAACCACATGTGCTGTTGTCAGAAGTGAAGACATCAGCAGACACATGTACAGTGCTGCTCTGACCGGCTGTCTGACCTCCAGCTCCTGTTCTGGATCTTTGTCCACACTGGGGACAGGAGGAGTCTCCTGAAGAACCAGACTGGTCCCAGTATGAGGTGATGCACTTTCTGCAGAACCAGTGTCCACAGCTGGTGGAGACTGGATCCTTCAGGACGTCCTGACACGAAGCACAGCAGGACGGCTGCTCCTCCTCAGAAACATGACTCCTCTTCCTCTCCCTGTGAAGACATGTCCTGATAACTCACATGTCACAGTCACAGGTTGTCATTACTTCTGTCAAGGAGGTTTTGTTTTCACCCAGTGTTTTTTTGTGTTGGTTGGTTTGTTCCCTAGTGGGATTATAAAACACCACTGAACAGATTACCAGTAAAGTTGGTGGAAGGATGTGGTCTGTGAACCAGATCTGGGGGGGGGGGGGGGGGCAGTTGGATCACCAACTTCAATGAAGCTGTGTCCTAATGCAGGGGCCACACTAGAGGGAACTAGATCCTTTTCAGAGCAGGTCACAGTAGAAACAGTCTCTTACTTTGTGTGTGAGGGTCCAGGTTCTTTACTGAAGTCTAGAGGAATTCCTTTGGACATGTCACTCTTCAGAGACACACAGCTGGACCCTGGATACTCTGCTCTCAGTCTGTGGTCCTGACCTCTGCAAACACAAACATGTTTTTATTCAGAACACATCATTCACTGGTTCAATCTCTGAAGATTCAGTTTGGAGGTTCGTATGTTTGTAGCAGGTCTCTTACTCTGTGTGTGAGGGTCCAGGTTCTTTACTGAAGTCTAGAGGAAGTCCTTTGGACATTTCACTCTTCAGAGACACACAGCTGAACTCTAGAGACTCTGCTCCGTCCTCCACATAACTACTCATCTTAAGTCTGAGAGGAAAAACAGTGTGAACTCAAAGGAATCAGGACAAACAAGTCCGTCAAGAAACACACCCAAAAATACCAAGCTACACACACACACACACACACACACACACACACACACACACACACACACACACACAGGTGACTGTAACGTATGATTCTGAAAACACGTTCTGTTATTAAACACTTGATGAACAGATGAAGATAAAACTTGAAACTGTGAGTTAACTCTGTTAATTAGTCCTTTGAAGGCTCTTTGTTCCAAAGCTGCTGTTCACATCTGTCTCTGGGATCCGATCATATGAAACTACGTCTGTCACCAGGTGTGAACTGACAAACTTAGAGTCATGTGATCAGCAGACGGATGTTAACAGCAGGTGTGAGAGTGAGACAGTAAAACCTTCAGAAAGTTGTGTTCACACTCACCTGCTCACTTTTCTTCCTTCTCCTCATCCAGGTGAAAATGGAGTCTGACACTTCACCGATCTCATGCTCCTCCTCCCTGTTGAACCAGTTCACTCTTGAAAACAACCAGTTCAAAGTCCAGTTCATACACATGAAAATGAACTGGTTCATGTTCACAGTTCATTTTTTATCGGGATGGTATTTAGTTAATAATGATCATTGATCGAGATATTCACTTTAACACTGAGTCCTGACTGTGAACATTTCCTGTTACTGATCCAGGATCAAGACCTGATGTTTGGCCACCGGGGGGCAGCAGAACATCCTGACATGAGTATAATAATAAAGATAATAGTAATAACCAGGGATAACATCATCTATATTGCACAGCATCCTGTTATCTAATAAACATACAAAAACCTGTTTTAGTTTTTCAAAAGGAAATATTTATTGAAAATGCAAATGTAAATTTATATAATACAAATCCTCTTTAACTTTAAATTTCCAGTGATTGATGTTGAAAGAAGTTTGGTCCACAGAGAAACATGCATCCATAACGCTCCATCGGGCTCTCCCTGCAATTTCTGTCATCGATAATTGAACCAAATCAAAGTTTGGTTTGTTTCTCCTCAACTTGGACCAAATGTTTCCACGAAATAAAAACAGCTTTGCTCTATTGAACTCCAATAAATAAATAAAGTGCTCCACATACTGCTGGACTCAGACCAGTTGATTCACCTGACTCCCTCTGATTATTTAAAAGATGTGTGTAATCAGTACATATACAATTTATTGTCTTAATAAGAGGGAAATCTCAAAGTGTTTGATGTTGCAAAACATTTTTAAACATTAGGACATTTAGTTATTTACAAAAAACAGGCACAATGGAAAGAGATGTGGAGAGTGTGCCAGCGGACAGGGAGGTGGCGCTACAGCAGTTTGAACAGTAACTTTGAACCATGGACTGTAAAATAAAGATGGATGACATCTCAACTTCCTCCTGTTGATCAAAGATGAAGCTAAGATATCTCTGATCCCAAATACTAACATGGAGGAGGCAAGATTTATGAATTATACTGCAGCCAGCCAGCAAGGGGCAATCAAAATCAACTGGCTTCACTTTTGAGGAGCAGCCATGTCGTCCATCTTTAACTACAGATGATGGTAAAATTATACGTAAACAGCTTTAAGTGCAGTTTGTACATTAAATTTTTTTGAAAAATGTATCTAGCAGCATCAAAACTTTCTCGGCTAAAATCAAAACTATAAATTACAAAAAAAGTTGTCACGTGTCACTGCTGCAAAATGAAGCTGCACTTTAACCTCCTTGCCAGCAGAGGCAGCAGAACATCGTACTCTGTGTGTGTGTGTGTGTGTGTGTGTGTGTGTGTGTGTGTGTGTGTGTGTGTGTGTGTTCAGGACCACTGGCAGGAGCAGTCGGTGGGCCCCTGGATGCTGTAGCTGACCCAGGTTGCGTTGCCGCTGCAGTAGAGCTGCACCGAGCGCCGCTGCAGCCCCGTCTCCCGGCAGCACTTGCAGAAGCGAGCGTACGTGTTGATGTTGTAGTTGTAGATGCTGGCGGACGGACACTTCCCGTCACATGACACGATGTTCACCTGCAGGACACAGAGCATCAGTGAAGAAGGTCACACGTCTGGAAGTCTCCCAGAGGAGTGGACACATCTCTTTAAATTCAAAGTGTGATTTTCAAGTCGCTGTCCGATTAAATTGAAGATTCTCCACTTCCTTTAAATGGTGATGTCCTCAACTGGTCTGTGCTCAACATCCAGTTTGTATATTTCTTAATTTCTTTATATTCTCTTTTAATTTCTGTTTAAATGCTTCTTTCTGATATTGTCTAATGTTGCTTGGACAATTTGTTATGATGCCTCTTATATCATATGAAAAGTACTTTGAATCGCCTCATTGAAATATGATACACAAATAAACTGTGGGTAATTTTAGCTTTTAAATGAAATTGGAAAGTGTGTGAACTGAGAGAGTTCAACCCTTTGAATGAACCTGCAACAAACAGAAACTAATTCATCCAACAGATCCACGTGTTGGGAAACACTCGTCTTCACTTTCTCACTGAGAGTTAAATGAGGAGATCGACACCAATGAGACGCTGCAGTGAAACAGTTCTAGTGTCTCAAGGTGAACTTGAATCACAGCCTCCACAAACCAGTCAAGTTGCAGTGAGTTTGCATCAATGATTATCCTCAATCCTTGATCTTTTATACTCATTGGAAAAGTTTCCCTGAGAAACTGTTGATTCAAGGGAAAGAAAACATTTCTCTTCATTGAGTGAAAGAAGAAATAAAAGCAACAGTAGATTGAGTTTGAAAGAAAACAATCACTTTCCTCCAGATCTCCCTCCACAGCCACTAAAACACACTTGCACCAATTAGAAATGTTCTTTTATTAATTGCTCTGATGCAGGATGTAGAAATGAACATCACCTGCTCTAATGTAAAATGCAGATTTTGGGATCTTGTCTGTCCTGCTCTCTCAGAATGCTGCAGTAAAGACGTTTCCACTGAGGCGACAAAACACATCACACCAGCCTCCAGAAACTCCTGCAGGTTAAACTTACTCTGAACTAATTATAAACTATAAATAGAATGAAAACACTCAAAATAAAACACAACTCCTCTCTGTCACCAAAAAACACATCTGGTGCTGTCAACAGAAAATCACATCATATACTTTTAGGACGTTGTTACCAGAAAGAAATATCCTCTTATATTCAGGCTAAATAAAAAGTCGGAGAAAGAGAAACTCACCACAGACGTAGTGCGGACAGCAGGAGTCCTGCCTGTAGTACGAAACCAGCTTCTCCCCGTACTTACACTCAGGAGGGACCAGGTCACACAGGCTCAGGTTACAAACTGAAGAGCCACAAATCACATCTTCAACCTTGGATTTTCTGATTCTACACCGACTTCTTCAGTTTGAACATTTCAAACTTGCCGCCTCACCGCAGACTCTCAAGGAACAAAGGTTATTATACAGGTCTCGTACATTAAAAACTGACTCAAATCAAGACTGAAGATAACTCATTTATTTTCAGATTTTCTTCAAAAACTTGTGTCGTCATAATCTAACTTTGTGACGTCCGGTTTGAGACTTACCGCATTTCTCGGGTGAGATGCAGAGGGCGGAGTAGGGCCGGTGGAGCAGCGTCCCCTCAGGAAACATGCAGCCCTCGGTCAGGCCTGAACACTGGTCGGGGTCGGAGTCGAAGTTGTGGTTGGGGCAGGACTGAGACGTGCACACCGGCCGACAGGCCTGATACCGCAGAGTGTGGGGACACGCAAAGACTGCTGAGGAGAGACATGCAAACATGTCGGTGCAGCAATCACATCACAAGACCCAAGATGGTGATGCTGGGATGAATCAATCACACTCCAGGTAAACAGGTCGAGAACTTTGCTTTAATCTTTAATACATGACTTTGGCCAGATTGTGCATGTTTTAAAATACAATAAACACGTGACTACAGAGGGATTTTTCACATGTTACAGTCGGAGAAGCACAAATGGGTAAAATCAATCATAAATTTTTGTTATTCGTCAAACACTTGTTTTACCAACGAGAGGTCAGAGAGCGACGATGGCAGAAAATGGTTGAAATTAAATACTGATTTATTTATCGTGTTTTATTATTTAAAGATGTTTTATATCATATTTAGGTAAAGAATTTGTTCTTTTTTCACCCTGTAAGAATATAGAACCTGAGCTGCACCTTCACTGTGTTTCAGACAGAACCTGAGTTTAGTTTGTGATCAGGCTGAAAAACGATTGATTACAACAAGACTGATTGATGTATAATATTTATAATATGTAGAATTTGATTACGAGCACAAACTTTTCTTCATAAGTGTAAAGTATATCACATAAATGTGTTTGGTGGAATTTGAACGGATCGTGCACAGCTCCATGAAGAGATTATGGTGTCACTCTGGTGAAGAGGAACTGGACCTCAGAGCTTCAACATCTGCTGGACAGATGTTAGAGCAGCGTGTTCATGAACATGGCGTCACAGTCACATGTTACACTGACACACGTGTGTTGAGGATCATAATAAAGTCACATGATGACCTCTCCACACAGTGAGAACTTGAGCCTGTCAGGAACTGACTCTGTCAAACATTTCTTATCCTGAAGTAACAAAGAACTGAGACGGGCTTGAAAATAAACTCAGTGAAATCATCATTTTGAGACAAGTGTCTCCACAGAATAACACAAACTGTTCAACACAACAGACCCCAAATGTCCACTGTCTTCAGGCCATCATCTCTCAGACACTCTCTGTCCCTTGTCTCTGCTGTGAACCTCCCATCATCCATTATTTCCCAGCATGCTGCTGTTCCCAGAGGCTGCAACAGTCTCCCCCTTGTGGTTGTTCTGAGTTGGTGGTCGAGAACATACAACAAGAATCTTCATCTACGTTTGTATAAAATGTCCTCGGGTCAGTTTTCTATTAAATATGGTAAAATATTTATGAAAGTTTCCTCAGAAACTTAAAGATGCTCTGCTCTTCGACTCTTCTTCATACTGTAAATATAACATTCATTTTTCTTGTGGTTGTTTCTATTATGTCAAACTGGTGATGTTGTTTATGTACCTGCAGCAAGGAGGTGATGTTTAACCTGTTTGTTTGCAAGATGAAAGAAAACCAGAGTCATTATTCCAGTGAAGTCGGTGGAAGGATGTTTTTATTGAGCATTAAAGCAGAGACGGAGAAGTAGACACAACAGAACTTTTCTCTCTGAGATGTTTTTCTTCTCGTTACATCTGGTTTGTCACAGAGGAAATGATCCATGTGTTTGACTCATAGACTGAATATAAAGGCTTTGACCGGGATCTGCTGCTGTTATACTGCAGCGCCACCTGTTGGTCGAAAAGTAGAAAAGCCACCACCACTCTGCACCTGATGCAGAAATGAAAACTTCCCATTTTTAAGTCCAGAGTTTTGATCTTTTGTGTCAAAGACAAAACTCAATTTGTGACATGAATCCAGGATCTTTATGATTATAAACAAACATATACAGACAAACGTGCTTATACATACATGGATATATACTGAGGGACAAAGGTGTAAAATAATAAAGGCAAAGTTAAATACACTGTATGTGACTCTTGACAGAGGGTTTATATATTCTGTTGGTTTTGTGTCATTTCAATAAACACATTCTTCATGTGAATAAACACAATTGGCAGCAAGGGGGGCAATGCTTTGGGTCTGCGCGGTGGTTAGCACTGTTGCCTCACAGCCAGAAGGTTGCTGGTTTGAATCCGGGTTCAGATGGGGTCTTCCTGTGTGGAGTCTGCAGGTTCTCCCCATGTTTTCTCCATGTGCTCCAGCTTCATCTCATAAACATGCAGATTAGGGGTTGGGTAAATTGGGGACACTACATCGAGCATAGGTGTTAATGTGAGTGTGACTGGTGACCAGTCCGAGGTGCACCACAACTCCCATCCAATGTCAGCTGGGATCGGCTCCAGCTCCCCCTGCTGCCCCCAAGAGGACAAGTGGTAAAGATCGTGAACGGAGGGAAGAGGTCGAAAAAGATGCTGCAAATTCACTCAAAACAAATTTAGAAAAGTGTTGATCTAAAGTTATGTTGTCGTGAACAGAAATAATCGGCTGAGTGTGTTTGTGTTCAGAATATGTGAGTGAATAAAAGAGTGGAGGAGGTGGAGGAGCGTGAGTGTGTCTGCAGACACTGAGTCAAAGGACAGAGCAGCAGCAGATCCACTGATGATGCTGTGTCACATCCACAGGAACACACAGGGAGGATGGTGGACTGGACACTCTGTGAAAGCTGATCTCAGAGCAGCTCACTTCCTCTGATTCCTCTGGAGCTCTGTCTCCACTCTGCCTCCCAGCAACAAGGCCCAGTCAGAGCCGCTCTACACACAAGCTGCTGCTGCTGCTTCAGCCTCTGGATCCTCAGGACACAGCTCAGCCTCCGTCCATACACACTGTCCTCTTCACACTCACCACAAAGATCACCACCTGTTGAGAGAAGAAGAAATCAGTGTTACAGAGACTCACTTCATCAGCTGTGAGTCACTGATGCAGCACATCCAATAGAAAGAGCAGCAGGGACTTCAGTCCTGTTCAGAGGTGGAGCAGCTTCCTCTCTGCTTCATGTTCACGTGTTGGAATGAACACGCTAAGAGCTCAGTGTGTTTCCTCTGCATGTCAAAGTGCAGAGTGGACACCTGAGAGGTGGATTTACTGCCGTTACAGGTGAAGACATGTTTCACTGTGTGAGCACGTGCACATAAAAGGGGTGGGGTTTACTGTGTTTGACCAATCAAAGACATAGACAGTTTGACTGACAGCAGACCTCATATTTCACAACCAGGATCAAACTGTTCTGTAATAAAAATCAGAGGAGTACAAACACATGATCCAGATGAAATTAAACTCTGTTGCAGCTGCTAAATGCAGGAAGAACAGCTGGTGAAACATCTGTGATTGTGTCAATGTGTAAGTTACAGCGCCCCCTGGTGGCATTTGGTAAAAATATATTATGTGACCACGATATAATAAGAGATAAATAACTCGAGGCACGAGATCTGAATCTGTTGTTTACTAACAAGCAGAGTGGAAGAGAAGAAGATGAGAAACGTTTGAATCCCAGGATGTGTCCTTGATAATGAGCTTTAGTTTGACACACACTGTCTCACTGTCTCTGAGGACACACACTGTCTCTGAGGACACACAATGTCTCACTGACTCTGAGGTCACCGACTGACTCTGGGGACACACACTGTCTCTGAGGACACACACTGCCTCTGAGGACACACACTGACTCTGAAGAGACACACTGACTCTGAGGACACACACTGTCTCTGAGGATACACACTGTGGTGGAAACCTCTGACATCACTACTCAATAGAAACACATGGACCTGTCTTCAGGAAGCTGACTGAGGTCATCTGGTGTTTTGGTGACAGGATGAGTCTGGAGACATTGAGATGTTCTGGGTGAGTCAGAGATCCACTGAACAAACCAGACATTGATTTAAACTTCCCTTATCCTTCCCTTCAAGGAGAGTGTGCACCACACAACAGTGTAGAGTCACTGTGGTCAGTGGGCGGAGCTTTGATACGGGTTGATCTCCAACTTAACCTGGATCAGTTTCGCCGTTCATCATAAGTTACCATGGTGATTTACCTCGTTAAGAAGTGAACGAGCTTCGTAGAACTGAAATAACTGAACCTGAAGTTAACCTGATAACCACAAATCCTGCTTGGTAGCACAGACCCTGGATCTGTGATACTGACTGTGTTTAGTAAAATAATGATGAAAGCACGTGGACTGACTCCAACCATCTACTGACCTCAGAGTCTCCAGTCGATAGCCTAAACTCTGCTTTAGATCAACCAGCTCCTTCACTCCTGAGTCCTGCTGGTAGTTGTTACTCAGATCCAGTTCTCTCAGATGAGAGGGGTTTGACCTCAGAGCTGAAGCCAGAGAAGAACAGCTGATCTCTGACAGACAGCAGTTCTTCAACCTGAATAAAGGATAAAACTTAACTGTAAATTAAACTGAGCTCATGTGTGAAAATAACGGACACATATTCATGTCAGCACAGACTCATAACATGGAAGATAAATATGAAATCAGACATGTTGGACTAAAAACGAGTCCTGATTCAGTAAAAATATATTATTTGGACCCGGTCTCTGTCCTGCAGATCAGTTCAGGAAATCCAGAAGTAAACTCGGATGTCTTTAACAAGTAGCTGAATATTTAAAATGTCACAGATTATTTAATGAATGGAATCACGTTATGTATGAAGAGGAATTATAATAAATCAGAATTAAATGAGATCAATTGTGTATAAATGCTTTACTATAAATATGAGATCTACAAAAGTCAGACAGTGAACTGACCTCAGAGTCTCCAGATGACAGGTTGAACTCTGTAGAAAACCACACAGCTCCTTCACTCCTGAGTCCTGCAGCTTGTAGTTGTAGCTAAGATCCAGTTCTCTCAGATGAGAGGGGTTTGACCTCAGAGCTGAAGCCAGATAAGAACAGCTGATCTCTGACAGTCTGCAATGGTCCAACCTGAATAAATAATAATACACCTCATTGATAGAGTACTTTTTTAAAAAATTGTTCACAAAGTGCTTTGACAGCAAAGCAAGAAAAGTAAATAAAAATTTGAACCCGTAAAAGCAGCAAAATGACGAAAGAGCTAAATGAACAAGTAAATAGAAGGTTAAAATTATAAAAACACAGTAAAAACACAAAATTCCATAAATGCAAGTCTATAAAAACGGGTCTTAAGAAGTGATTTAAAAGAAGTCACTGACTCTGCCTTATCTCCCCTGGGGGCCATTCCAAAGCCAAGGGGCCCTGATGGTAAAAGCACAGTCACCATTTAGTTTTCCACCTTGACTTTGGAACAGCAGGATCCACCTGAGCATCTAAGGCTGCTTGCATGAACATACAGGCTCAATAATTCTGTGATGTAGTTTGGGTCCAGATGTTTTAAAGGTGATCAGTAAAATCTTAAAATCAATTCTAAACCGGACAGGGAGCCAATGGAGAGAAGTGAGGATCAGGTTGATGTGATGTTGCCGTTTAATACCAGTGAGAAGCTGCTGTGTTCTGAACTGGTCTGAAACTATGAGTTGTTTTCTTTACCATAAAATGAGACATTTATATTTAACTACGTTATATTTACATCAGGAGCGGGTCCTCTCTACAGAGGCAGCCATGTTTTTTACAGTATCCCAGACTGGACAAACTTAACCTTTCGAGCTTCTATGACGACTGAAGCTACCACAGGTTCTCTTTCATGTTTGGTGGGGGGGTGAGGTGAGGGGTCTTCAGCTGCAACATGACACTTCACCACTAGATTTCACCCAATTCTACAAACTGAACCTTTAACAATAAAACATGATGGCTGACCTCAGAGTCTTCAGTCGACAGGTTGGACTCTGTAGAAAACCACACAGCTCCTCCACTGCTGAGTCCTGTAGGTTCTTGTTACCACTCAGGTCAAGTTCTCTCAGATGAGATGGGTTTGACCTCAGAGCTGAAGCCAGAGAAGAACAGCTGATCTCTGACAGTCTGCAGCTCTGCAACCTGAATAAAGGATACATCTAAACTGTAAATTAAACTGATTTCATGTGTGAAAATAACAGACAAATATTCATGTCAGCACAGACTCATAACATGGAAGATAAATATGAAATCAGACATGTTGGACAAATAACGAGTCCTGATTCAGTAAAAATATATTATTTGGACCTGGTCTCTGTCCTGCAGATCAGTTTAGAAAATCCAGAACTGAACTCAGATGTTTTTTAACAAGTAGCTGAATATTGAAAATGTTACAGATTATTTAATGAATGGAATCACGTTATGTATGAAGAGGAATTATATTAAATTAGAATTAAACGAGATCAATTGGGTATGAATGCTGTATTATAGATAAGAGATATACAAGAGTCAGTCAGTGAACTGACCTCAGAGTCTCCAGTCGACAGGTTGGACTCTGTAGAAAATGACACAGCTCCTTCACTCCTGAGTCCTGCAGCTTGTAGTTGTAGCTCAGATCCAGTTTTTTCAGATGATAGGGGTTTGACCTCAGAGCTGAAGCCAGATAAGAACAGCTGATCTCTGACAGTCTGCAATGATCCAACCTGAATAAATAATAATACACTTAATTGATAGAGTACTTTTTAAAAACAGAGTTCACAAAGTGCTTTGACAGCAAAGCAAGAAAAGTAAATAAAAACTTGAACCCATAAAAGCAGTAAAATGACAAAAGAGCTAAATGAACAAGTAAATAGAAGGTGAGAATTATAAAAACACAGTAAAAACGCAAAATCACATTAAAGCAAGTCTATAAAAACTGGTCTAAAGAAGTCACTGACTCTGCCTTATCTCCCCAGGGGGCAGTTCCAAAGGCGAGGGGCCCTGATGTTAAAGAACGGTCACCGTTTAGTTTTCAACCTTGACTTAAGAACAGCAGGATCCACCTGAGCATCTAAGGCTGCGTGCATGAACAAGCGGTCTCAATAATTCTGTGATGTAGTTTGGGTCCAGATGCTTTAAAGGTGATCAGTAAATCGTAAAATTTGTTCTGTCAGTTTAACGCGTTATTAACGGCGTTAACGCAAACCCATTTTAACGCCATCAATTTTTTTATCGCGAGATTAACGCAGAGCTGCCAACTCTCACGCTTTCGCCGTGTGACACACGCTTTTGCATGTTGGTGGTTGACTAAGTCACAATAATTTTTTAAAACATCATCATATCAGGCTGTCATGAAGAACAATGAGCGGGCGAGTGTGTGTGTGTCTGTGTGTGTGTGAGGTTCCAGATAGCGCACCGTAGCCCCGCCCCCTGCCCCCGCGCACTCGCTCAGGGAGACACAGTGAGATCAGAGATCAGTGACTGACTGCTTCTTAACTATGGAAACAGTGAAAACACAGAGTTTCTCTGGTCTCAGCTGATCAGAGATCAGCGCCTCAGCTTCTCGATCAGAGCAGAAGCTGCAGTTGGTTTCTATCGAGCTTCAGTATCTGTGTTCAGCTCCAGTCTGACCTGCTCTCGCTTTTTGTTTTAATATTTTGCCAAATAAAATATATATTTTTAAGCTACTAGGCTGCAGCTATATGTTTTTATTTATTTCAAAATAGGGTACTTCTTATTTCATACATTTCCACAAATATGGGGAGGACTCAAATAGCCCTACATAGTTCTGTGTTTAATTGGTTTTAAAGTAGGCCGACACTTGCCTGTGTATTTTGTTTGTTTGTTATTTTGTTGCTTGTCTGTTTGAGAGGCCTGACTGCTATGTTCACAGCAAACTTGAAAAAAAGAAAATACTAAGCCATGGTTTAACTGCACTATAGGCTGAGTCCTTGTTTACCTGAAATGTGCACTTTATAATTTTATTTTGTACCGCCCTGTTTGGCAATGTTGTTTTTCAATAGAATAAAACACTTGCATAAAGCAAGCCAATCCAATTTCCATGTTGATAGACCATTAAAACCCCCAAAAAATTATGGAGAAAACATTAATGAAGGGACATTAAGAATAGATACAAATTTGCGATTAATCACGATTAATTTTTAGTTAACTATGACATAAATGCGATTAATCGCGATTAAATATTTTAATCGTTTGACAGCACTACTTAAAATCAATTTAAAAATGGATAGGGAGCCAATGGAGAGAAGCGAGGATCAGGGAAATGTGATGTTGCTGTTTAATACTAGTGAGAAGATGCTGTGTTCTGAACTGGTCTGAAACTATGAGTTGTTTTCTTTACCATAAAATGAGACATTTATATTTAACTACGTTATATTTACATCAGGAGCGGGTCCTCTCTACAGAGGCAGCCATGTTTTTTACTGTAGCCCAGACTGGACCAACTTAGCCTTTTGAGTGTTTCTATGATAACTGAAGCTACCACAGGTGCTCTTCCATGTTGTTCAGCTGCAACATGACACTTTACCGCTAGATATCACCCAATTCTACACACTGAACCTTTAACAATAAAACATGTTGCCTGACTTCAGAGTCTCCAGTCTACAGGTTGGACTCTGTAGAAAACCACACAGCTCCTTCACTGCTGAGTCCTTCAGGTCGTTGTCACCAGTCAGCTCCAGTTCTCTCAGATGAGATGGGTTTGACCTCAGAGCTGAAGCCAGAGAAGAACAGGTGATCTCTGACAGTCTGCAGCTCTGCAACCTGAATAAAAGATAGATCTAAACTGTGAATTAAACTGATTTCATGTGTGAAAATAACATACAAATATTCATGTCAGCACAGACTCATAACATGGAAGATAAATATGAAATCAGACATGTTGGACTATAAAACGAGTCCTGAATCAGTAAAAATATATAATATTTGGAGCCGGTCTCTGTCCTGCAGATTAGTTTAGGAAATCCAGAACTGAACTTAGATGTTTTTAACAAGGAGCTGAATATTTAAAATGTCACAGATTTTTTAATGAATGGAATCACTTTCAATGAAATTATATTAAATTAGAATTTAATGAGATGAATTGGGTATACATCTGTATTATAGATATGAGATTTACAAAAGTCAGTCAGTGAACTGACCTCAGAGTCTCCAGTCGACAGGTTGGACTCTGTAGAAAACCACACAGCTCCTTCACTCCTGAGTCCTGCAGCTTGTAGTTGTAGCTCAGATCCAGTTTTTTCAGATGACAGGGGTTTGACCTCAGAGCTGAAGCCAGATAAGAACAGCTGATCTTTGACAGTCTGCAATGATCCAACCTGAATAAATAATAATACACTTAATTGATAGAGTACTTTTTAAAAACAGAGTGCACAAAGTGCTTTGACAGCAAAGCAAGAAAAGTAAATAAAAACTTGAACCCATAAAAGCAGTAAAATGACTATATAGGTAAATAAAAGGTGAACATGATAGAAACGCAGTAAAAATACATCACATTAAAGCAAGTCTATAAAAATGGGTTTTAAGAAGTGATTTGTCACTGAGTCTCTCTTATCTCCTCAGCCGTTCCAAAGCCAAGGGGCCCTGATGGTAAAAGCATGGTAATGGTTTAGTTTTCAACCTGGACTTTGGAACAGCAGGATCCACCTGAGGATCTAAGGCTGCTTGCAGGAACGTACAGGCTCAATAATTCTGTGATGTAGTTGGGGTCAGATGCTTAAAAAGTGATCATTAAAATCTTAAAATCAATTCTAAAAGGGAAAGGGAGCCAATGGAGAGAAGCAAGGATCAGGGAGATGTGATGTTGCCATTTAATAACAGTGAGAAGCAGCTGTGTACTGAACCGGTTGGAAACTAAATGTTGTTATCTTTACCCTAAAATGAGAAATTTATATTTAACTACATTATATTAACATACTTTATATTTACATCAGGAACGGGTCCTCTCTACAGAGGCAGCCCTGTTTTTGTACAGTAGCCCAGACTGGACAAACTAAACCTTTTGAGTTTCTATGACAACTGAAGCTTCAACAGGTTCTCTTTCATGTCTGGAAATGGGGGGGAGTGGAGGGGTGATCAGCTGCAACATGACACTTCACCACTAGATGTCACTAAATTCTACACATTAAAGCATGGTGTCTGACCTAAGAGTCTCCAGTCCACAGGTTGAACTCTGTAGAAAACCACACAGCTCCTTCACTCCTGAGTCCTGCAGGTCGTTGTTACTCAGATCAAGTTCTCTCAGATGAGAGGGGTTTGACCTCAGAGCTGAAACCAGAGAAGAAAAGCTGATCTCTGACAGTCTGCAGCCCCCCAACCTGAATAAAGGATAAAACTTAAATGTAAATTAAACTGAGCTCATGTGTGAAAATAACATGTCAGCACAGACTCATAACATGGAAGATAAATATGAAATCAGACATGTTGGACTAAAAACGAGTCCTGATTCAGTAAAAATATATTATTTGGACCCGGAAATCCAGAACTAGAATCAGATAAGATAACAAGTAGCTGAATATTTAAAATGTCACAGATTAATTTATGAATGGATTCAAGTTTTGTTTGAAGAGAAATTATGTAAAATTAGAATAAATGAGATCAATTGTGTTTAAATGCTTCATTATAGATATGGGATCTACAAAAGTCAGTCAGTGAACTGACCTCAGAGCCTTCAGTCGACATGTTGGACTCTGTAGAAAAATACACAGCTCCTTCACTCCTGAGTCCTGCAGGTTATTGTTTCTACTCAGATCCAGTTCTCTCAGATGAGAGGGGTTTGACCTCAGAGCTGAAGCCAGAGAAATACAGCTGATCTCTGACAGGCTGCAGCTCCACAACCTGAATTAAGAAATATTAATATTTGAATGTGTTCTCCTGTTGTTGTGGATCGTCATCATGTCAACACAGACTCTCAACATGCTGCTGACCTCAGTCCAGTCTGTGTCCTGAAGATAAATATCAGATCAGACATGTTGGACCATTGTTTTTCATTCATCATTTTCTTCTCTGTGTGTTGATCACTGAGCAGGTTTGTGTAATTAAACACTGTTTAAAGTAGGGATGGCTCCTGACAGTCACTTCCTGTTTGTTTCTATACTTATCAACAGTCCATCGTGTTTCAATAAGAATGTGTCTTATTTTGAAAACCTGAGGAGGACTAGTGCTCGGCCTCAGTTCACATGTTATTTACTGACACTTTCTTAGTGATCAGGAGCAGGTGAGTGCAGGTGAATGGAGTTGATGAGGTGGACGTGACTGACAGCATGGGTGAGTGACAGATGACTGAGGGACAGTGAGCAGAGCAGAACTGAAAACATTTAAATAAATAATGACCAAATAAGAAAGAAAGTTTTAAAAGTGAAGAAGGATTTAAGGACCTCAGAGTCTCCAGGCCACAGTTTGGACTCTCCAGTCCAGAACACAGCAGCTTCACTCCTGAATCCTTCAGGTTGTTGTTAGTCAGATCCAGTTCTTTCAGATGTGAGGGGTCTGACTTCAGAGCTGAGGCCACAACTTCACAGTGAGTCTCTGATAGTTGACAACCACAGAGTCTGTATATAAAGAAAATATATCTGTTAGAATAAAATCAGACAACACAACATTCATGCAAAACGTGATCATGTGACCCTCACCCTGGTAAATCCCATGTTTGTCTCATGAACATGTTAAAAACTCCTCAAGAGAATCCTTTCAGATTTGGTTCAAGCATTCATTCAGACTGACAGAGAAACTCATTGGATTCAGGTGGTCAAAGGTCAAAGGTCAAGGTCACACAACATGTTTCTGTCCTCTTGAACATGATGTCTCAAGTCTGTCTTTAGGGGATTTCTTCACATTTTGACCAGTTGGACTCGAAGATAAACTGATTAGATTTCAGTGGTCAAGGGTCAAAGGTCACAGTAATCTCATATTATTGTGAAGGCAACATGTCAGGAACCTGGAGTGCACTGGAGTGCAACTGACACTGCACTTGTTGGTGGTGGCGTACAAACGCAGGGTGGTAATTCTAGTTTGACCAGAAAGAAGAATAAACAATATTTCCAGTTCTGCTTCTTCAGTTTAATGGAACAGTCAGTGATTCTCATCCTAAACACAGAGAAGATGTGATTTATCTGATTAATCACCGTTTCTAAATGCCTAAAAAATCCCCTTTATCTCTGTATATTGTTGTGTTGTGTGAAAGTTAATGACAAAAGGTGGATATATACATTTAACATTAGTTTTTTTATTGATCACAAGTCCAAATGATAGTTATTAAGTTTGAAAAATAAAATAAAAAATCTAACGAAATGTGTCTGCCTCTGAGAACCTTTATCCTAAACAATTGGAGCCTTTGCTCTTTCTTTATTAAAACTTCTTTCTTTTCTTTTTGTAAATCAAAAAAACAACCAAACCTTTACATAACTAAATGTGAACGTGAAATCTGAATCTGAGCCCATCTGCAGAAGCAGTGTCGAGCCAGTTCACACTTAAAAAGAATGAGTTCCAAGTTCAGTTCATGCTGTAAAAAATGTACTAGTTCACATTCACTGTTGATGATTCACTGGGATGATTCAGGTGACAAAGGTCCGGTCATGTGTTTGTTTCTGAATCGATGGAGTCAGATCATGTCTAAGTGTCGCTCATTTTAACAATGAGTCCTAACTGTGAGCGTCTCGTGCTGGACTCATAAACTGTGGAATCAAACCAAATATGAGTGACTTCAGGTCAGGGCCGGGTCTAGACAGGCATGTATGAGGGGGCAGCCACAAATCTTGAGGGGGCATTGTGCCTAACCCTAACCCTAACCCTATTTAGTTTGAGGGGGCACAACATTTATTTGAGGGGGCCAGGCCCCTTCTTGCCCCTGCCTAGACCCGGCCCTGCTTCAGGTCCTGATCAGTTCCTGATAACTTGTGATGAGTGTTTATTAGTTCCAGTGAGAGCAGAGTGGAAGAGGACACAGAAACTCCAGCTCGGTCACAGCTGCAGCTTCTGCTCTGATCATGAAGCAGCTGATCACTGATCAGCTGAGACCAGAGAAACTCTGTGTTTCACTTCTACAAAGTCACTGAGCGGCTGCTTCACATGAACGAGATCTGATTTCACTGCGTGTGTCGCTCTGAGCGAGTGAGTTTGGAGGGGGTTCATGGAGCGGCTCATTCTGCATCTTATGCGTTAATTTGTTAAAATAATAAACACGTTAATTCCACAAATGAATCATCCCACGCCCTTATAAATAGATAGAGAAATAAATATACAGCAAACTCCAGCACAGTGATCACTTGGATTTCACACTCCTCATCTCATCTAGTTGATCTTATATGTCAATTAAAAATTAAATTAAAATTAAAAAATTTCAAGAACCACTCATCTCCACTGATTGAACATGTTATTGGTCATGTCTGGACTCACCGAGCCTTCCTGCAGTTCCTCACAGCTGGGATCAGTCTCCGTCGACCCTGGTCTGATGTGTTGAACTTCTTCAGGTCCAATTCATCCAGAACCTCCTCTGACATCTGCAGCATGTAGGCCAGAGCTGAGCAGTGGATCTCAGAGAGTTTCTCCTTCGATCTGTTCTCTGACGTTAGGAACTGTTGCATCTGCTGATGAACTGAGTGGTCGTTCATCTCAGTCAGACAGTGGAAGATGTTGATGCTTCTGTCAGGAGAAATGTCATCACTCTTCATCTCCTTCAGGTTGTTGATGATTCTCTGGATGATCTTTGAAGTGTTCCCTGTCCGAGCCAGCAGGCCTCCTAAGACTCTCTGGATGATCTTTGGATTGTTCCCTGTCCGACCCAGCAGGCCTCCTAAGACTCTCCTGTTGGTCTTCAGACTGAGGCCGTGAAAGAAGCGAACAAACAGGTCCAGATGGCCATTTTTACTGGTGAGGGATTTCTCCATGGTTCTGTTCAGGAGGTCATCAAGGGAAAGAGTACTGTTTGTGTTCCCATATGTTCCCAAGAAGTTGTTGAGTTCTTCTGTGTTCCTCTTGGTGTAACAGTGGAACATGTAGACTGCAGCCAGAAACTCCTGAACGCTCAGATGAACAAAGCAGTAGACTGATTTCTGGAAGATCACACACTCTCTTCTGAAGATCTCAGTACAAACTCCTGAGTACACCGAGGCCTCTGTGACATTAAGACCACACCGCTCCAGGTCTTCTTGGTAGAACATGATGTTTCCTTCCTCCAGATTTTTAAGTGCCAGCCTCCCCAGCTTCAGGAGAACGTCCCTGTCAACCCTGTGTTGAGACAGCTCCTGCTGTGGAGTCGTCTCATGTCCCTCACTGTACTTGTTGTTCTTCCTCTTTGTCTGAACCAGCAGGAAGTGTGAGTACAGGTCAGTCAGGGTCTTGGGCACCTCTCCTCTCTGGTCTGTGGTCAACATGTGCTCCAGAACTGTAGCACTGATCCAGCAGAAGACTGGGATTTGACACATGATGTGGAGGCTCCTGGACGTCTTGATGTGTGAGATGATTCTGCTGCACAGCTCTTCATCACTGAATGTCCTCCTGAAGTACTCCTCCTTCTGGGCGTCAGTGAAGCCTCGTACTTCTGTGACCCTGTCAACACATGCCAGAGGAATCTGATTGGCCGCCGCAGGTCTGGAGGTTATCCAGACGAGAGCTGAGGGAAGCAGATTCCCCCGGATGAGGTTTGTCAGCAGCACGTTGACTGATGACCTCTGTGTGACCTCAGACACAAGCTTCCTGTCGTTGAAGTCCAGAGAAAGTCGACTTTCATCCAGGCCGTCAAAGATGAACAAAGGTTTATAGACAGTGAGCGTCTCTGCCGTGAGCTTCTGTAACGCTGGATGGAAAACATGGAGCAGCGTGAGAAGACTGTGCTGCTGGTCCTTCACCAGGTTCAGCTCCCTGAACGAAAGCACAGTCAGCAGACCCACATCCTGGTTCTCTAAACCCTCTGCCCAGTCCAGAGTGAACTTCTGCACCGAGAAGGTTTTTCCAACTCCAGCGACGCCGTTGGTCAGGACGACTCTGATGCTGCTCTGCTGGTCAGTGGAGGCTTTAAAGATGTCGTGGCACTTGATGGGAGTGTTGTGGAGGCTCTTCATCTTGGAAGCCTTCTCAAGCTGCCTCACCTCATGTTGAGTATTAACCTCTTCACTCTGTCCCTCTCTGATATACAGCTCAGTGTAGATCCTGTACAGGAAGGATTTACTTCCTGTTTCATCACTTCCTTCAGTCACATGTTCACATCTCCTCCTCACACTGAGCTTATGTTCATCTACAACCTCCTGCAGACCATGATCTGCTGAAAGACAAGAAACAATGTGAGAGACAGAGAATCTGAGAATCTGCTGATTGATTCATCAGATACAGAAAAACTACAGAAAATAAAAGCTTTTTAACTTTGTGCTTTTCTAATTATGTTAAATGTTGATGCTGTAGGAAGGAACAAAATAAAACCACATGTGCTGTTGTCAGAAGTGAAGACATCAGCAGACACATGTACAGTGCTGCTCTGACCGGCTGTCTGACCTCCAGCTCCTGTTCTGGGTCTTTTTCCACACTGGGGACAGGAGGAGTCTCCTGAAGAACCAGACTGGTCCCAGTGTGAGGTGATGCATTGTCGGTAGAACCAGTGTCCACAGCTGGTGGAGACTGGATCCTTCAGGACGTCCTGACACGAAGCACAGCAGGACGACTGCTCCTCCTCAGAAACATGACTCCTCTTCCTCTCCCTGTGAAGACATGTCCTGATAACTCACATGTCACAGTCACAGGTTGTCATTACTTCTGTCAAGGAAGTTTTGTTTTCACCCAGTGTGTTTGTGTTTTGGTTGTTTGTTCGTTATTGGGATTATAAAACACCACTGAACAGATTACCAGTAAATTTGGTGGAAGGATGTGGTCTGTAAACCAGATTCGGGGGGGGGGGGGGGATTTGGTCAGATCCAAATAAAAATGAGTCTCTAGTGAATTTCAAAGTGGTTTCCTAATGAGCGTGTTGATTCTTATTGGAGGTCTGAGCTCTTTGAGTGATTCTGAGCGATTAGTCACCAACTTCAATGAAGCTGTGTCCTAATGCAGGGGCCACACTAGAGGAAACTAGATCCTCTTCAGAGCAGGTCACATTAGAAACAGTCTCTTACTCTGTGTGTGAGGGTCCAGGTTCATTACTGAACTCTGGAGGATGTCTCATGGACTGGTCACTCTTCAGAGACAAACAGCTGAACACTGGAGACTCTGCTCCCTCCTCTTCCTCCTCATAACCACTCATCTTCAATCTGAGAGGAAAAACACTGTGAGCTCAAACACACACAATGATGCCAGGTAAATAAACTCAGTGTTTCTTCAAATATAACAGAGTCAACCCTCCTACACTGTGTCCTTGTTGTCACGTAACCTGAGACAGTTGTAGGTTTAATGTGTTGGACTCAGCCAATCACAGCGTCGAGTCAAAATTCACAGACAGAAGTTCCTCCTGAATCTTCTTCTCTCTAAAGTCCACGTGTAGAAAACGGACTCAGAGTCTGTGACAGTAAAATAATATGAATGAATAATATTAATGTTGCTGAAAACTCACCAGCCTCAGACTTCACGTTTCCTCCGTCTATTATTTACAGTTAAAACAAAGTCTGAACTCACTGGCTGCTCCTCCCTGCTTTTACTGGAGATCACGTGACTCTCTCTGTGTGTGTGTGTGTGTGTGTGTGTGTGTGTGTGTGTGTGTGTGTGTGAGTCATGTCCCGGTTTGTGACGCAGTTTAAACATGTGTCTCATAAACTGTAGAGAATCAAACAAACACAAAGTAAACGTCGGTCCTGTCCGTGTCCTGATAACTTGTTATCCATGTTTCTGTTAAAGTGTAAAGTGTTAAGATTTTAAATCTATGTTTGTCTTTGTGTGTGTGTTTGTGTGTCTGTGGAGATAACTGAACTCTAAACAAATGCAGTATGCTAGACGGGGGTGGGGGCAGAGGCAGTTTGGGTCGAATATGTGGAAAATATGTTCACACAATGGCTTTTATTAGCCGTTGCTGGCTGATGTTAATCTTGAAGTTGGTTAGTGTGTGTGTGTGTGTGTGTGTGTGTGTGTGTGTGTCTGTGTGTGTGTGTTTGTGTGTGTGTGTTTGCGTCATCACAGATCGCAGTTCAGTCTCGCACCTGTCTGATAATGCAAAAATTCAAGCGGCTGCCCCAGGTTCTGAAGGGTGGATAAGAAATGCGTTGTTTTATCTGGAAAATGATTACTGATAAAAGAACACAACAAATCTATGTGTGATCAGCAGACGAGTGTTAACAGCAGGTGTGAGAGTGAGACAGTAAAACTTTCAGAAAGTTGCGTTCACACTCACCTGCTCACTTTCTTCCTTCTGCTCTTCCCAGTGAAATTAGAGTCTGAGACTTCCCTGTTCTCATGCTCCTCCTCCCTGTTGAACCAGTTCACTCTTGAAAACAAACAGTTCTCAGTCCAGTTCATACACATGAAAATGAACTGGGTCACCTTCACAATTCATTTTTTATTGGGTTGGTATTTAGTTAATAATGATCATTGATCCACATCTTCACTTTAACACTGAGTCCTGACTGTGAGCGTCTCCTGTTACTGATCCATACGGTGGCCCTGAGAGCTCAACGAACAGCAAGTTAAGAAAACACATGCAAGTTAAGAAAACATCTTCATCAAGTTCACAACAAAACACAACACATTACAGAAACGCACAACAAATAGACAAACGCGCTGCAAATAGAGAAACGCGCTGCAAATAGAGAAACGCGCTGCAAATAGAGAAGAAACGACAACGGAAGTGTTTCCAGAGCACAGCTAAAAGTGATGGACACTGCTGCCACAGCAGACACAAAAACGTCCAATATACAATACAAATTCGGTTCCACACAGGGGTCGATCACCTCTTCAGCCCCTCTGTGTGTGTGTGTGTGTGTGTTTGTGTGTGTGTGTGTGTGTGTGAGTAGCGAGCGCACCGAGTCCCCGACCCCGCCCCCTCGCTCAGAAGTGGGGGCAAAATGTCTCTTTCGACAGTAAAGGTTTCCTACCCCTGCACACTATGGACAATACATTGCCTCACAAACAGGGACTTGCTTGTTAGCGCTGTTTATTCAGTTTAACAGGAGAAGACGGCATGTCTCTAGATCGGACCATCTTCCTGCTCAGAGCTCACTGTGGATCTCTCTGAGCGAGTGGGCGGGGTCGGAGCGCCGGGACACACACACATACACACGCAAACGCACACACACACACACACACACACACACACACACACACTCACACACACACACACACACACACACACATACACACACACACACACTCGCCCGCTCCTGGTATTTCATGATGGCCTGATACAATGATGATTTAAAAAATGAACGTGACGTTCACTCACGTTCATCGTTACGTTCACGTTAATAATATGAAAACGGATTCGTTAAGTTCAGCGTTCGCGAAACATATGCACAACGCTGTACTGTACAGCCACTGCAGAGGGGCTGAAGAGCCACCTGCGGCTCCAGAGCCGCGGGTGGCAGACCCCTGTGTGAAACTGAATTTGTATGGTGTATTGGACGTTTTTATGTCTGCTGTGGCAGCAGTGTCCATCACTCTTAGCTGTCCTCTGGAAACACTTCCGTTGTGTTTTCTCCTCTATTTGCAGCGCGTTTCATTATTTGCAGCGCGTTTGTCTATTTGCTGCGCATTTGTCTATTTGCTGCGCGTTTCTGTAATGTGTTGTGTTGTGTTGTGAACTTGATGAAGATGTTTTCTTACTTTGCTTGTGTTTTGTCAACTTGCATGTGTTTTCTTAACTTGCATGTGTTTTCTTAACTTGCTGTTCGTTGAGCTCTCAGGGCCACCGTAGATCCAGGATCAAGACCTGATGTCTTTTCAGCCGATATTTGGCCACCAGGGAGCAGCAGAACAACCTGACATGAGTATAATAATAATAATAATAATAGTATTAACCAGGGATAACATCATCTATATTACACAGCATCCTGTAAATCTAATAAACAGACGAAAACCTTTTTTAGTTTTTCAAAAGGAAATATTTATTGAAAATGCAAATGTTCATTTTTATAATACAACTCCTCTTTAAAACATTCAGTGTTTGATCTGAACAAACACCGAAAGAAGTTTGGTCCACAGAGAAACATGCATCTATAACGCTCCACCGGGCTCTCCCTGTATTTTTTGTCATCGATTATTGAACCAAATCAAAGTTTGGCTTCAATAAATCAATTCACTTTTTTCAGCAGTTGAGATCATGGCTTTGTTTAAGCAAAACTTGATGTAGATGAAAGCATGAAGACTTGTTGACAATGTGTTTTTTTATACGTATTAAATTCCAGTTTAGTTTAATTCATATATATTTGCATTCTTCTTCATTAAATATTATTCATTGCTTGAATCCCTTAGAGTCCTCGGCTTTAACAGAAATTTTCAAATGCCAAGTTAAATTTAATTTCACCTTGCTGATGTTCGGAAAAAAAACAACACTTTGGACCCAAAAAACACACAAGTCAAATCACGTATAGACTCCAGAGGTTTTAAATGACTTTGATATAGATGATAAATATGTTTTTAAACAGTAAAAAAAACACCTTTTCTTCATTTAGCTTCCCTCAGACCAAGCATCTCAATAGATTATCTGCATTCTGCGTCCGTCCAACCCGCTGTTTAGGTTACTGGTGTGTTCTGAGCAGCACGAGGTCACTGGTGCGCCTGCAGTTGTCATTTTCATGCTTTGAATTCCCGTCGTTTATGAAGATAATCCAGCATCGAAGCCTCGGTGCGAGCAGCTGTCACACACACAGCCCAGCTTCCTGTGTGTGTCTGTGGACATTCAGGCGTCTCCGGGGCCGTGATGAAGGGTCAGAGGGCCTTCGCTCTGTCACGGGTTATTTTAGGAGGATGCCCTCACTGTGGTGTCACTGGTGGACTTAGGTGATGCTGGGATGGAGGATATATAAACCAGTGCCATGTTCACTGCCACAGGACTGAAGCGTTCGGACTTTGATTCAAGGTAAGATCTCATTTATGAGTTTGTGTTTTATTATCACGAGGCTGATGTTTAAATATGATGAGGTTATTTCGTTGATTTCAGTTTGTGTAGGTGGAATTAAATCATCCTCATCAGACTCTTTTCCTTTCTGACGTGACCATAAACTTCAGGACTCAGCTTCACATCAGATATTATTAATATTCAGAAATTGCTGCGGCGTTTCATTGTCAGACAGTTTGACTTCTGTGTGTGTGATGTGTCAGTGAAGCATCTATTCCTGGAATATCACATTCCAGTGCTGTGAGGGGCTGGGCAGCGTCTGATATGAGAGGGATCTGGAACCAGCAGGATTCCTTTTGACTGAAGCTGAAATTAAACCAGTCAAAAAATGAAATGAGATAAAAAGTAAAAAATATTACAATTGATGGAGGAAGGAAATCTGAGGATTAATGTGTAGATACAGGATGTTAACCTGCCAGAGAGCCTTAATCAGGTAAATGAGTTAGATAATTAAAATATGTTAATGTGTCTCTATTGGGTTTAAATGTTGAAGAAAAGGTTAAATAATTTGTCTAAAATAGGAAACAGACACGAGAAAATACAGATGATTTATGTTTTTATGTTTTCACTCTAAGATGCCAAACTGGGGAGGAGGAGCCAAGTGTCCGGCCTGTGAGAAGTCGGTGTACCATGCAGAGGAGATCCAGTGTAATGGGAGGAGCTTCCATAAAACCTGCTTCATCTGCAGTGAGTTCCCCTCCTCTTCTTCGTGTCTCTGGTGTCATGGTGGATCAGCAGAAACAAAGAGCTTCTTCCAGCCTTTGTCATTTCCTCCTCTTGGAATTGTTTCTTATTTGAGTTCTCGTCAGATCTTTCATTTCTTTCTTGCCTCCTTCATCTTTTTCATTCTCCGTCCATCTATCCCCTCTTTCTTGCAACTTTCCAATCTGTTGTGCTTCCTTCTCCTCTTTTGTCTTAATTTCTTCTTTTGCATTCTCTCTTTCTTCTCTTCAGTAACTCCTCTTCCTCTTCATCGTTCTGATCTCTCAGCGGTTCTTCACATTCACTCCATAAAAAGCCTCTTTTCTCACCTTCCAGTCGTTTTACAGTAAAACACTGTTCTCTGAGTTTCTCCTCCTCTTCCTCTGTGGCCTGAATTTCAGTTGTGTTGTTGTTGTGTTACAGTCAAAACGTGTTAGGCCACAACAAGCCTCTCTTTGGTCTGATCCGAGGCCTCGGACAGCGGCCATGTTGTTTAGGCTTTCTGTTCCCTGTCGTCTGTCATGAGCTGGAGCTCTGAGGCCTCATCCATCTGCCGAGAGTTTCATCTTTTCTCCAACACTCGCCTCTCGTCCCACAAATAGAAACATGTGAACACGTGTGAATGTCTCCGTTGACTGATAAACCCAGCGAGGTGCAGGAGCTTTATTTAAACCCCATCGCTCCTCCGTCACAGAGTCTGAACTGGAACAGCTTCACGTGTGTCTGGTTTGTTGTGTCTGTTTCTCACAGTGAGCTGCAGGAAGGGCCTGGACAGCACCACGATGGCCGCGCACGAGTCCGAGATCTACTGCAAGTCCTGCTACGGCAAGAAATATGGGCCCAAAGGCTACGGATACGGGCAGGGAGCCGGAGCTCTGAGCTCGGATCCTCCCGGACGGAACCTGGACCTGCGCTCTCACGAGTAACAACAAAAGCAGATCACACATGTGCATTTCAACACGCTCAGAGGCTCTTTACATGACACAATACACACGTCACAAAAACACGGAACAAATTAATAAGACGCACCGAAGGTCAGTTCATCCAAATCACCAAGGAACAAGGCATATTGTTATCGAGGCTTTGAGAAATCCATCTGGGAAATGTCCTCCTAAAAGTCTTTGGTGATTTGAGTGAACTTCGAGAAAGTTTTAATTATCTCTCGTTTGTTTTTTTTAGATCTAAACCCAAACCCGCCACAACAAACTCAGACCCCAGTAAAGGTCAGCAGAAGTTCGGCGGGTCGGACCGCTGCCCTCGCTGCTCGAAGGCCGTGTTCGCAGCCGAGAAGGTGATGGGAGCAGGAAAGGTGAGGACGCTGTTTGTCACTTGAATCTTTTATTCATGTGAGTTTTGTTTATATGTCCACCTCTAATATAAAGTTGACACCTTTAGCTGTTTCTGACTGGACCCATTAGGGCTAAATAATATTAATAAAGTCATTTAGTGTTATCTAATACTCTAAAATTCACAATAATGCCAAATAACTATCTTTACTGTGTGTGTGTGTGTGTGTGTAGCCCTGGCATAAAACCTGTTTTCGCTGTGCACTGTGCGGTAAAAGCCTCGAGTCGACCACAGTGACCGACAAGGATGGAGAGCTGTACTGTAAAGGTACAAACACACACACCCACACACAGACACACACACACACACACATTCAATAAATTACGCTTTGTGTACTTGATTTTCATCCCAATAAGGAAGACAAGTCCCGATAATATGACTGTTTAAACAGATTTGGAGCCCCACAACATGAGTGATACGTGGACCAAACACACACACACACATTCTCTAACAGCTTTGTTTCCTTCTCACCTCTCCAGTTTGCTACGCTAAAAACTTTGGCCCGAAAGGCTTCGGCCTGGGGAACGAGGCCATGCTGGAGGAGCGGCAGTGAACGACTGCTCCTCTGATTTGAAGGAGACGCTCTCATTGGACATTTAAGTTTCTGTGTAACTGGGAATCAGGATCTTCCTTTGACAGCAGAACAACTGGATGAATGTCAAATGATGGTGCTTGATTCCAACATAAACATGTTTTGATATTTTAAAATGCATCTTTCTCAATAATGAATAAAGCAAAACATGTAAATAAACGTCTTTCATCTCACTTGCTACTTTCAAAAAGAATAATCATTATAAATATTGTCACAATATCGTCTGTATCTCTAAAATTAGAAAGTAGAAAATCATTGTTTGTAATACGACTGTAAAACGACTCCTGACCCTGTTTATAAGTCAATGAGTTTCCACCAGTTACCTCCAGCTGTGAAAAAGGCAATTAACAGGGCCTCATCTTGTCAAAGTTAATTATTTATAACCTTATTCACATTCATACATAATTCAGTGCAATATTTAATCAGAATAATTGAGGCAACAAGTGATTAGCAGGAGGAATGTGGAGCGTGTGTTCCCAACAATAAAGTGTGAGCAGCCGAGCGGAGCAGCACCAGATTACACCTGTAACTAGAATTAGAGCCGTTGTCTCGTGTTATTAAATCAGAGCTGATAAAACACAAGAGAGTCTCATTTCATTTCATTCTCTGTGTCTGAATCAGTTTGGATGAAAAGCATCGAACCGTGACAGTGAAACACCTTCTCCTCTTTCGCGCTGGGACCTAATTGAACCGGATTGAACACGACTTCCTGTGGCGATTCATGATTTGATCTCTCAACCGGTTAAAACTTGAAGACATTCCCTAAAGGCAGGTTTGAGAAATGTTCAAGAAGCCAAAATCCTGTTGTGTGAACCTTGATCATTCAAATCTAAATCATTTAATCTGAGTTCGAGTGATCACATGTGGCAAAGTTAAAAGGATTCTCTCAAAGTGTTCTTACGATAACACAAACTGGAGGAAATTACCTTAAAGAATATTAGATATTAATATAGTTTACAATAATTGGACGAACAGACAAACTGAAAAAATAATGTCTCCAGTCACACGTGCAGACAACACAGTATAAAAATAATCATTTAAAAAAAAAGAAATTCCATCAATTAGGTGGTTTGCTTTTGTATTTCTGTTTCATGTCAGAGTACAATAAATATATTTGAATATTTGGTCAAACTAAATATTTAAAGACTCCACCTTGAAAAAATAATAACGAATCCATTAATAGAGAAAACAATATAATAATTTCTTCCCTTTCTGAAATCAACACACATCTTACTCGTGTGTTTCAGTTGTTTTGTTCATATTTCACAGCCTGTGAGTCCGGATGAGAAGCGACAGGCACGACATGTCTTTATTGAAGTGATATAGTGGTCATTCATTATTAAACACATGCAACTCTTACAAAATTCAGAAATCGTTTACACGTACAAAGAGTTCTTTTTTTTTTTCTTTCCTCAGGACAGATGATAAAAAATAGGCTCAACGTGTTTATAAAAAAAAAAAATCTTCCATTACAATTGAGGCCTTTAAAGGTTCAGTTCACCCAAATGAAGACGTCACTGGTCGGGTATGAGGCAGCAGCAGTCTGTACAAAGAGCCACTGAATCCCTACCATCGCACCCCCCCTCTCCACTCATAAAAAAATAAATAAATAGAATCTGTGCTTTTTTTTGGTCCATAACCACTGGAGGGGTTTGACCTTGGATCCTGAGCGAGTGGCGGCGGGGGGGGTCAGACCAGGTCGGCCTGTCCGAACACGTGCTGCTCGCGGTTGGGGGGGAACTGCTGCGTCCAGTCCACGACCGCCGGCTTGAAGAGGCCGCAGCAGCGCAGCTGGAAGAAGGAGGCGAGGTTCCTCACCACGCCCAAACTGCAGGAGGTCGAGAGGAGAGGATTCAGGAGCCGAGTCAAACACATGGATAACAATAACAGAATTAAAACAATAACAAATGACGCAGCCCGATGACGTTTGTAAAGCAGCGTGGAATCATGGGAGTGGTTAACCCCCCCCCCCGATGGATGAGAATCATGTTCACAGATTAGATCATGTATCGAACTCTTATTTCAAAACGCAGGGAACAGGAATTTATGATATGACAGTGAAAAGGTGAAGGAACGAAACCTCCTTGATTTGTGGGAAATATCAACAAAGTCAACAAACATAGGTGTCGACATTTTTACGAGTTATATATTGAAAACGAAGCCGTACTAGTTCTGATGCTTTTGTTTTAACGTGATAAACTTTCCCTCTGTTTAAAAACCTGTAGACATGTGAACAATATGGATCAACACCTCATCAGTTATAGATCTGTTGCTCTTTATTATTTGTCCCCTTACCCCCCCTTAAGGATCCTGTAGAAAGATGGTAGCTCGGCTGATCTGAACTTTTAACCTTTTCCAGAGCCGGTCAGCAGTTCACAGTTAGTTACCACTTTAACCACACGTCCGCGTACAGAGCTGCACTGAAACTCACTTGTATGGATTCTGTCTCAGGGAGACCGACTGCCGCAGCTTCATCTGGTGATTCGTCAGATTGGTGCGCTCGCTCGTGGTCAGTCCCAGAAAGGCAATCTGCTCCCACACAAAGAGAAGCATGCGTCACCGCAGGAGCAGAGCAGACACTCGAGTAAACACAGCAGATCATCGGAATGTAAACAGAGCAGACTCTGGCTCAGACTGGTTTGGAGACGGAGAGGACGCTCGACCTGGTAGAGCTGCAGAAGCAGGATCAAGCTGGACCAGCATGTGTGGTAGAAGGCCAGCAGGAAGATGCTGAGCACCCAGGGGGAGCAGCTGACCAGGGTGGAGACCACGCCCCACAGGCCCTGCTCCTCGTAATGCAGCACACAGTGAGTCGACCAGTCTGAAATAACAAACACAGCACAGGAGGATGAGTCTCTACAGAGCCGACGCAAAACTGTGTCAGACGATCTGTGTCACTCACACACGAGAGAACCGTAGAACATCCAGGCTCCCATGAGCACCAGGGAGAACAGGAAGAGGACGAAGTAGTGATGGTTCCTCGCACCTGCAAAAGAAGACGTGGAACGTGACAGGTCGTCTTCAACTTACTGCAAAGTCTCCGAGGATGAGAACAGATGATCATTCAACTCTAATATGAACACGAGTTATTCATGAAGTCCAGACATGTTTGATTCTATCGTCTATACTTCTTGAATTGATTTGTAGATGAAAAGAAATTTACTTTGTTCGACAGGATAACAAAAAAAAAACACTCTTGTTTGTTAATGAAACCAAATTAGTAGAATAATTATATTATTATTCAAAATCTGGTGGAAAGTTGATACATTAGTTATTAAGGATTTCAAATTGTGGGTTTTGGGGCATTTTTGAATTATTTTCACATGAAATAAAGACCTCAAATACAAAGCTACTGTATAATCTGATTCTTCTGCAGCTCTAGAATGAAAAGTATCAGAGGAATGTTCAATACACTGCACGCACGTTGTCATACCAGCCTATAAACACTATATTCTATATTTGTTCCAACCATTGGTTCGTAATATGAATTTCAACAAAATAAAATATCTTAAAATGTGTATTTTGGCGCCGTTACTTTATAGTAGAACTTTGTGTAAAGCTGTTTGTTCATGACACTTAAATCATCCATTAAGTTTTTACGATCCTCTCCTACAACAAATCAGCCCTAAAGTGAATCACCTGGAAAAACTCTCCCAAGTAATATTGCCACAAAGCTTGATTTAAAATAGAGTTTCTGAGTTATAATGTAAATATCTTCAGATAGTTCTGTGGAAGTGTTTTCATGAGGTCGGTACCGATGCAGCTGTTGGTCCAGACCGAGTGGTGGTCCTGCTTCCCCACGCAGGCGTCACACGTGAAGCAGTGCTGCGCTCTCGCTGGTTTCTTTATCTGAGAACAGAGCAGAGATCAAGAGGTCGTCGTGTCGCTCAGTGACACAAGGTTGTAGAAAAGGTAAAGTATGAGTGTTCGGAGCTTCACCATGCAGGAGGTGCAGAGGATCCTGGGGTCCAGACAGCCGGCTTCAGCCAACACCAACACATTCTGACAACACACCGGAACAAAAAACTTAGCTCAGCTTCACAGAGAACATTCACACGTCAGACATCCTGCAGATATCCATCCCACCATTTTCTTCTCCTCCTCGGTGGCCTTGATGAAGCCAGGGTCCGTCCTGCAGGTGCGGAGGTAGTAGTAGAGCAGAGCTGTGGCGTTCAGGGTGAACAGAACCTGAACGGTGGCGCTGGGTCCATGTGGGCTTCAGGGTTAAGAAACTCTTCGCCCACTCGTTTGATCAACAGGCTCAAATATTAATCAGGAATTCAGAATCAAGAAAATGCATTTGCAAAGTTTAAAGTGATCACAACACAAGTAGGAATAATTTTTTCTGCAATTAGAGGATATCTGGCAGGAACCAGAGGCACCAGGTGACGAGCATCCAGAAAACAGAGGCCATGAGAGACGCAGCCGGGAGGAGAGACTGGAAGGACGGACTCGGGAAATTCCTGATAAGACACAAATATTAATTTATCATAAAATGAAATAAACACACAGTGTGACCTACTTTTTAATTTAGAAGAGTCAGGCAAGTTAATTTTAAAGTTCCAACTGCTACGTTTAGGCCTGATGTTCCACACTACTCCGGCTAAAGCGGAGACCTTTGGAAAAAAAACGCTTCTACACCTGTTTTAGTTTGAAAACCATGACCAACCGTGTCCTCACCTTGAGACCAGGTTGATCACACCTATTGCACAGACCAGCAGGATCCCTTTGAGCAACCAGGAGTCTGAGTTCATATCTACTATCCCGCCCACACACCCGAACATGGCCGTGCAGAGCAGAAACTGCAGAATCGCCTGAAAACCGTGCAGAGAGGAGGATGTTAGAGCAGGAGAAACTGTTTTAAATCTGTAAATCTGAGATGGTGGGTTGAGTGTGAGCCCCTCAGTGACCGGTGTACCCTGTATCTGTTGAAAATCCGCAGGCAGCGCGAGTTGGAGCGGATCCTCTCCTGCTTGACTTGGTTGAGCATGTGAACGAGCAGCGGGCTGTGCACCTGGTGCGCCAGGTCGATGGGCGTGTGACCCTGAAGAGGACGCAGGAACAACATGAAGACGGGAATCAATAACTGATTCCCAAGTGAAGCTCTGTTAACGTCTCCCATTTAATCTGTGTCACAGTCTCCACCCACAACATTTAGAGGTAATATCAGCTCAGTGCTGTTCAGCCACTAACTGCTAATCAGATTCCCCAAAAACATGTTTTTTCAAAAAGAAAATGTAATCAGAAGTAATAGTACTACAGTATTACTCCCTCTTTGAGAGATCCTGCCTTTTGGAATACATTTATATTTATTAATTTCAAATGCTCAACTACAAGATGTCTCCTGCTTCACTTGAAAGTTTCCTCATCGCACTAATTAAGTTTTTCTTAACTCTGGTATGAATGTTGTGCAGCTCACGTTGATATTATCTGCGTCCACGCTGGCGCCAGCGTCCAGCAGCAGGTGGGCGGCGTCCACGTTTCCTGCGAGCACGGCGCAGTGCAGCGGCGTGTTCCTGTTCAACTTGTCCACCGCGCTCACCGAGGCGTTGTTCTTGATGAGGAAGTTCGTGGGTTCAGGCCTGGGAAAAGAAAAAGTGTCTGGGATTTACTTCAGCTGTAATAAAGGGTTTGAGGAAATCAAAATTTTAACTCAGGAGAAGCAAAATGAGCTAAACAAATAAATCACAGACGTGGTCTCATTTAGAGTAAAAAAAAAATAATATTCAGCCACTTATACATCTACTGAACACCAGAGGGGGTTAAAGTTTATCTGTGAAGAAGCAGAGAACTTACCCGATGATCTTCTGAGCTGCTAACATCAGCGGCGTCTGTCCGTTGCAGTCCGGCCCATCGACTTCCTGGAGACCGAGAGGCAAAGATAGATTTACATCCAGGGAAAGAGAAGGAGGAGAAAAGAGAGAAGCGTCCTGAGGGGGCCGACCTGTCCTTTAGCCATTAGATACGCAGCTATCGCCATGTGCTGGAAGAGGATGGCGAGGTGCAGAGCGCGGTAACCTTCTCCGTCGGCGATGGAGGGATCTGCTCCGTATCTCATCAGCTGGATCACCATGGGGAGGTGGCCCTGCCTGTTCACAGAGGGGGGGGGGGAGTTAACAAATTAAACAACTTGTAATATTTGACAAAATGATTGTTGATCCCAGTGTTTTGTTTCCCTGCTGATTAATAAAAACATCTGTCTGAATTTGAATGAACTGGTCCAAACACTAGCTCCCAGTGCATTGATGGTCAAACGGTCACCTGATGGCCCAGTGGAGAGGAGAGGAGTTCAGGTCCCCCCCGAGCTGGTCCACTATCGCCCCATTAGAAAGGAAATACCTGTGAGAAAACCAAAGAGCAGATAAAGAGAGGACGTCTCTGGATGCTTTTAAAAGAGCTGTGTATTATAAACACAAAGGATTCTTCTGATAGTTAAAATTAAAAATGAGCTGGTTTCTTAATGTGATGTTTAACTGACTCCAACAACACGGAGCTATTCATGGTTTACTTTACTTTAAATGATTCTAATTAAAATTCATGTTAAACTTAAGGACAGAAAATATCACGTTTACCCGAGAATAACATTTACAGTTCAATGTTTTGCCTAATTTCGCTTAAATTAAAGAATAAAATCCAAAGACTGGTTTTAAATATGAGCCTGTGAATAATCTCCTGAATCAGAAACGCTAACACAGATCTAGAGCAACCTTTACCCAGTGAGGTGTGGAGGAGAATTCCTGAGGTACTGATTGACATGTCAGGTGAGGTAGTAACCTCCAGTGGACTCTATATATATATAAATATATATATATATATTTAAACAACAGGTTTCAGACAGAAATGATATTGCCCCGTCTTACTTGACCAGCTCGGAGCGGTTGTTGATGGCCGCCCAGTGCAGCAGAGACACGTTCTCTTTGTCCGGCTGCCTGATGTCGTACCCGGCCTCCACCAGCTCCTTGACGCGCTCCAGGATACCGAACCTCAGAGGGTCACACAGAGGAGAAGACTTTTACACAACACACCGATGGCTAGACTGTCACCCAGTAGAGATCAAACCTCTGCCACGGCCCAACAGTCAAACTAAAATGGACACATTCATAAGAACCAGTCCTCCACCCAGTCTGTGCCTGATTGTTTTCATCAAGATCGCTTATTAAAATCAAAACGCTCTATCTCACATAGATTTAGAATCTGTCCCCTTGTCTGATTCTGAGCTGAAAATAGACGAGTCCTTTCTCGGCTCGTGTCTCATTCTTCAGCCAAGTTTGTTTGAAGTACATTCTGTAGCTGTTGCATGAACCAGCTGACAAACAAAAACAATGAACAGGGCAGAAAACACAAACTCCTCGATGGAAGTTGTCACAGCTTCCAGACAATGTTTTAATGTCCACACAGCCTTAAATCATAATTAACAACACAAAAAGAAGATCTAATACAGAGCATTGAATGAAATCATTTTTTTTAAAATATATTTTCAATGTGACAAAATAACAATTTGTCAACTTTGCCCGAATGTGGAAAAGCAGGTTCAGGTGATCCCAGTTTCAGTCTATTTGAAAGACATTTCCATACATAGGTCTAGGGAGTGGCTCTACACATTCTTTTATTTTTCTTACAACACGCAGTGACCTCTGCTCCCTGATCAGTTAGAGGAAGTAGCCGGGCAGCAACTTCTGATCGATCTCAACTCGATCAGACGTGGTTTGTGAAGCCTTTACTTCTTCAGACTGGTTTTCTTTCGAGATGAATTTCAATCTGACCAAGTAAACACAGAGTTCTACATTCCTGCCGTTCAGTTGTTAAACTCCTGCACAAGTACACTGATCAGATATCCGTCCGTGTCAGAGACAAGGTGTGTGTTGACCTCTGTCCTACATTCTGAACATATTTGAATCTTAGATCTTCCAGAAAAATTGTCAGTTGTCATTCAAGTTTATTTTTGTGAAAACAAGATGAGGACTCAGGCAGAGAACATCTGGAAAAACATCTGAGTACAAGAAAAAATAAGATCATTTGACATTTTACTGTTTAATTATAAGGTTATGAGTTGCAAAAAAAGTTAGTCACAAACTTTCCTGTGTGTGATTAAAAAATATTGTTTGTACGTGTCCTGAAAAACATACAGAGGAATATTTGATCCTGAAAAGTGACACATTTATTACGTGAAGGTTTATCAGGAGCAGCTGCAGAGCTATCGGAAAGAAAAGTGCTGTAGCAGCTGCCAAACTTAAATGTAATAGAGCAATATGTAATAATGTTATTACATATGAAAGGAAGAGGCTGCGATGTTACTGAATATAAAAATCATCAAATCATCATGAATCATTGAAACGAACGTGTTTTGCTCCATCCTCTCGATCCAGAAAAACAAAAAGGTGATTTAACGTCACACCTGTGTTCAAGTGATACTTCCTCTGAAACAGAAAAGAACAGATCCTTCATGACCCCCCCCCACACTCACTGTGTGGCCTTCACGATGTCCCAGCTGCCGCTGTCGTCCATGTGCGAGCGTTTCTTCGGCTGCTGCGTGAGGTCCATCGTCTGATCCGCGCTCTTGCCAAACGGCCCGTGGAAGGGAGGAGGCATGCCGCCGAACGCCGCCGCTCGGGGCCCGTGGCTGTGAGAGTGACCCGCATGTCCGTGGTGACAGCCGTGATCCTGGCACAATCACACACAAGGGAAACACACAGGGTTGTATGACTCATCAGGCTCAGTCACACAGAACACACAGAACACACACAACACACATATACAGGAACACACAAAACACACATGCCCTTATTCACAAATCACAATTTGTGTCACAGATCTTATCAAGGTGCCACTTCCTCGGTTCTTAACCCTCGATGAGAATCAGGAAAAACTAAACGTAGAAACCACAGAGTCACATGTGAGGATCCGTCTCCCAGGAAGTGCCACAGATGCTGTAACTGTAATTGTACATTAAAAAAAAATCACCACCACAATCACAGTTATGATTACTATTATTACTATCTTTAATATCTTTAATTTGAGAAAGTCGCTCTGTCGTCCGTTTGCCGCTCACCAGGAAACACGATGTGGTGAAACTCAAAGAGGAAATAGAAACCAACTCTGGTGACTTTCCAGTTGATCTGGTAAACTCAGTATATTTGAATATATCAGTATTTGTATATAATCATATATTGCGTATAATTTTGCACGGGGGGGGGGGGGGGGTTCTGTAGGTTTATTTGTATCACTACAGTAAAGTCACATGTTCTTAACATTTCTTCTCTGCTACACTTCTGATATATATTTTTAACCTGAGGTTAATTCAAATTGATGCATTTTTTAACGAGCTTTTTTCTCATTGCGAGGTGCTTTGATCTTCTTTCACATCAAAGGGTTCTGGAAGATTATACAGAATAAGAAATAATTCTGAGTCATCATTAATTCAAGTAAACTTCCGTCTGTCCTCCTTCTGCAGCTCGACGGGGAAACTGAAACCTAACATATATTTGAATATACGAGTAGTACATCAGTATAAGTATATTATCAGAGTATAATTCTGCACTGAGGGGGGGGGGGGGGGGCCGGAAGAAGCAGTCATCGGATCCACGTGAGAACCTCAGACTATAAAACGTGTTTGAATCCTTTAATGGAGGAAACGATGAAACAGTTAAATCATCATCATGACGAATGTCCCCAGAACCTGGACGCTGGGTACTTCGCTAGTTAGCTAGTGTCACAGTTAACCGAGTTAGCACGAGTCAGGTGCTAGTTAGTCGTCGCCTGGTTGAGCACAGGTAAACTAGCAGCACGTCAGCAACGCCCACTTCCGCCAGGGACGAGCTGACAGCGGGTTCGACAGGTTAATTCCGGGTTTGGGGCAAATCGCCGTCGAGATTAACCGCGAGTTAGCTGGTTAACGCTAACGAGGGAGTGAACCCGGGTTGGACCGCAGCGTCTGACCCGGGTTAACGAGTCGGGCCCCGCTAAGCAGCTAGTAAACGAGAGGAGACTCACGGTGCTGCTCTCCGTCCAGTCCATCTTCGTGAGGGGGGGACCGAAAAACAAAAGCTCCTGCTGCTACACGGGCCACAATAGACGTGCAACTTCCGCTGCTCGCTTTTCAAAACAAATGCAGCTAATACTAATACAACAACTACTACCTCTACTACTATTACTATTAGTATTACTGCTACTACTTCTACTACTACTGCTACTACGACTACCCATACTAATAATAATAACAATAATTATAATAAAAATGAAAATTCCTCTAGAATACGTAAATGTTCACCATTTACTAGGTTTTGCAAATTTTGGTAAGAATTTATTTGCCTGAATAACAATCCTTACAATTTCAATAGGACCTCACCTGTCAGTGCCTGTCAGTGCTCGGGCCCTAATAACAGTACAACTAGTACGACTACCAATAATGATAATAATTTGAATATGAATATGAAACACATATATACATAAATATTCCTAAATGCCTTCAATGAAAAATGGATGAGAGCAAGATGAACGCCAGTGGTTTCAAAATGAGATTTCATGTGGTGTAATTCTGTGATTTGGTTCCATACAAGTAAATTCAAACTGAATGTTTTATTATTTCTTTGCCTTGCCCTGATTGCTGTAGAATTATTTTTGCATCAAGTGCACCCACTGTATTTTTGTTACATTAAAACCTGTTCATTTTACTTTGAAGCCTGAAGTGTTTAACAGGAAATATTCCTTCTGGTCATTTTCGTTACCTTGACTCATTTCACTTCCGCTTATTCCTTCAGCTCCATCTGTGATTGGACAGTTTGGTTTTAACTCCCGCCCACAGGCCCGCTCCGGCTCCTGAGTTCATCAACAGAGAATAACTGTAAGAATATTTGATAAAGGAAACGAGGCCTCTTAAGCTTCTAATAAATTGTTAACAGACATGTTAACACATTAGAGTTAACTTCACATTCATGTTTAAATGTATTAATCTAAAAGAGGACAATGCACATCAAATAGCAGGTCTTAAAAACATAAATTACACAGAGACACATGATCAAACACACTGAAGCACATGCACATACATGAAAAATGAATACATCTGTGGCAAAACTGTATGAAAACACACAAAAGCAAATAGCAGATATATCAGAAACTGTATGAATCGACATCGAAACAGTTAGAAAGTAGAAAACTAGATATAATACTGGAAATAGGTTAATTTATGTCTTGAATAAAAGATGGTTTCATTTGAATATTCTCGCTCCTGGAAAAATGTAATACAATTTGTTGAATCTGCAAGTGAAACCTGGGTTATGTTCCAAAAAGAAAATCAGAATGCTTGCGTAACATTTGACTCAGGTGTGAAAACGAGATGAGAAGTGAGATAGTAGACGGAGATGTGAAGTGTAAAGCAAACCTTACCTGACGTATTCAGGTCTGAGAGAAATGTTGAAAAACAGGCAAAGCAACAACTTGAGAGAAGTCAGCGCGTCTGAGCTCCAGTTCAGATCCGAGAAGCTGAAACTGTGAAGGAAACACAAACAATATTCTTGGTTATATTATATTATATAGGTTTTATGAAGACACCTCTGAACCAAATAAAAACCTGATTATGATTTCATCAGGTGCAATCTTATCGAACTCGAAAAAAAATCCACATAACTTGCATACTCAACGTTACACAGTCATAACAGACCAGAACATTTAACTCGGCATCGAAACATAAACCATCAGTAAAATGTTGGAGCTTTTAGAAGTAAACTTAAATTAAAAAAAAGAGAGTTTTATACAAACAATACCTTCTTTAGATCCATAAACAGCAAAGGTGAGTTAACACAGAAAACATATTTACGGTCAAATTCCAATTCCCATAATATTAAGTTCAATTAAATAAACCCTTGAATCTTGACTCGCCACCAAATCTCCAAATAATAATCAGGCTGATGTGGCACAGAAATAAAGGGAGCCTGCACTTCCAAATAAAGGCCAGCAGATGGCGTCACCACTCAACTCGTGATCAGTGGGATCTGCTGAAAACGAGTTCATCTATTGTTCCACGTGCAGGACTTCCTTTCCTTTATACAGATTTAATCATGTGCAAAATATTAATAATAACAAATGAATATTGTCCGACGTGTGTCCCTGTCCAGTTTAAAATTCAATAACCTGCAGGTCTGTTGCAAACTTCTGCCTCAAAGGAAAGTCAGAGAAAGTCAAACAGGTAATATTAAACATTAAAAATGATTAAAATCAGATCAACTAAATCTAGTTATTCTACCTGTTAATAGTTTTCTGTGTTTTTATTGTATTACATATATTTTTAGTAGAAATAAACGTCAGACTTTGACACTTAGAAAATGTTTTCCAGTTCTTCTCAGTCACTCTGATTATTCATTTTTTTCCTCTCAACTTATGAGAACTTATTACCTTACTATCTCTCTATCGTTTAAAATTATATTTTTAATATCCTCTTAATTTTTATATATTTTCCACGTGTTCCCTCATGTCATGCATTTGTCGAGCATCTTCTCTTTTTATCCTGAAGCACATTGAGTCTGCTCGTCCCATGAAATGTTTTGTAGAAACAAACGTCTCAGAAAATGTTTGATTTAATTTTCAAATAAAAAAAAAAAGTTTATTGATTTAATTCAGTAGAATAACAAAGTAGAATACATGAAATACATGCAAACACATGCAGCGTGGGCACATGAGCGTAGTCTGAGCGCACGAGCCAAATCTGTGCTGGCGAAGCCCGAGCAGAAGTAATCGAGCTGTCGGGAGGAAGTCATAACAGAGAAGAGGACTAAAGGTCAAGATCACTCTGGTTTGAATGGGACGTGGAGAGCTGAAGCTCACATGAAGAGGATTACAGTGTTTTTAATGAGAGGAAAAGGAGGAACGCACATTGTCATCCTCGTGTTGAACTGTTGATTTGAAAGCAGGTGATTGAGGAAGCGAGGCCGTCCAATGAAAACAAGAGGACGTGTGTTTCTGAGGCTGGTAACTCTGCAGACGGACTCTGGTCTCATTAAAGTCTTTGTGGAAACTTAACAATGCTGATGATGTGTGGAAATCTCATAACTTCAATCTGAGTTATTGAAGAGTTTGTGGAGGAATGAGAACAACTCGCTGGGATCTGGAAAACTTCTCCAAATAGAAATGAACAAAGAGGAAACGAGTTCTTCTGATCATCTCATAATGGAGTCTTAAAAACAAGAGGAGGTCATGCTTTTACTTTTTAAGAATCCACATTGACATTTAAAGAATATTTTATAATATGAAATTAAAATGCTTTCATGATTATTTTTTCTTTTCCTCCACGTCACTTCTCCAAACACCAGTTTCATGGAGGATTTTCTTGTCATGTTTCTTGTTTCATTCACCTTTTCTTGATATTTTAGCCTCTGAATTGTGTGATACAGTTCAGAAGAAACATGTAACGCTGGTTTTGAAAGGCTCCAGTGTTGATATAATTATTATTATATTACTTTACAGTTGAGGTAAGATCATAACAGGCTATATGAATATCAATATATTGTACTCATACTTTATTTTCTGTATTTAAACACATTTGTTGGCCTTATCAACAAGGCCCGGGACCCCCACCTGACTCTGTTAAATTAACACATTATATTATATTATATTATATTATACTGCATTACATTGCATATTGCAATCTGACACTGTTCACTGTCTTGCATCTTGCATTTCACTTTTTACTTCACTTTTTATATCTTTTATCTATTATATATATTTTATTTAGATATGTTTATGTCTAAATAAATGTTACTTTGTATAAATATTAGAAAAAGGGAGTAAATAAGAAGTAAATAGTGAGTAAATATATATTGTTTCTTTATATTGCTTTTCTTATGTGTGTTGTATTTATTGTGTTTTTATGTTTCTATGTTCCTTGTATGCACCAATAACCAGAGCAAATTCCTTGAAGGTGTAAACCTACTTGGCAATAAATACTTTCTGATTCTGATTCTGATTCTGATTGTTGAAATAAACAAAGCAATGATTGTCCCTTTAATCTAATTTCAATATTACAGTTAAAACAAATCTTCACCAAAAACAACAATCAACGTAAATCAACTTTTAACCAACAGGCACATACAGCTGCTGCCTGTGAGAGTCGTCTTCAGATCTGCCTCATTAAAACAAAGTGGTCCGTCCACTTTACCTTTGCCATCAGACCCGAGTTGGGAACCAGGGGAGAAATAAGCTGAGACACGACAACAGCTGAATCAGCAGTTTGTCCAGAGCCAACACAGAGAAACACGTTTGGAAGTAAGGTGGATTTTTATCTGAGTTTTCTCTCGGCTGCAGCTGGAAATGAGGCCGTTGAGAGAAGTCGTGATTTGATTCAACTTTAAAATGAAAAATATTGAGTATTGCAGCTTCAGGAAGACAAAGGTCCCGACGGACGGATCAGTGGAGAAACTCATCCTGAACACGACACCAGGCCGCCGCATCAGAACCAGAATGAATCACTGAGTAATGTGCTGAGCAACCTGCTGCCTTCCCAGCATGCTTTGCTCCGACTCTCCTGAGGTGCTTGCAGATATGAAAGTGAGACGACCTGAGCTCAGGAAGTTAATTATGGTAATAAAGTGTGTGGCTGCCGCTGGGACTCCGACTGGTGGATCCTCTGAGGGTTCCTTCTTTAAACAACAGAGGAGGAGGAGGAGGAGGAGGAGGAGGAGGAGGAGGAAGAGGAGGAGGAGGAGGAGGAGGAGGACATCGTGTGATTCAGGTAATAGAGAAGGAGAAGAAGGTGGAAGATTGAACGTCAGAGAAATCCTTAAAACTTTGCTGAACCTAAACGATGCAGGTTAGATTCCGTGAGATGAGTCACTGAGGTTTATCTGTTCTTATCTGATCTTAAAGGGGAAAATCAATAGAAGCTAAAATAATTTTTCTTTGTAAATAAACATATTTAAAGCAGAAGATGTCAGAGATAAAACGTTTGTCTCTGCACATTGTGCTCAGTGCTGCCCCCACAGGTCAAGTGATTCACTCCCAGTGACACTCACATTGCTGAATAAGCTTTGGTTTGTAAAAAAATAAAAACGAATAAGAGTTTATAAAAGAATTAAGTTGTTAAATCAGGAGTTTTATATAATAAATCCACCGCAGCTAAGATGATTTCTCCTCTGGCGGCTGGTTGGTACTTGGTGGACCTATGTCCCGACAGAGGAGGCCGCCCTTCATCTGCCACAACTCTTCATCACTTCAGAGTCTCTGTCCTCCTGGAAATACACAAACTAAACACAACAACCACAGCCCCTTCCCTGGATAATCAAACTAATATGGTAAAACCAGCCACACCCAGAAAAATGAAGCGTGTACTCTCGTCTGTTCCTCTCTTATCTCAGCCCCTCGCTGTCACTCCCCTCGCTGTCACTCTCCTCGCTGTCACCCCCCCCCCCCCCCTCCTCCTAGAGTTCAACGGCAGGGTCACGGTCTGCATTTGAACCAGAGGGCCGGTGGTATTCAGGGTTAAAGGTCGACCCCTGAACGCCGCCGCCTATAACAGCGAGGGTCACAAACTCAAACCCCGCTTGACCTCTTCACTGCTCTGCATGGTAATACTATCACAGGGCATGGCGGGGGCTGGGGGGGGGGGGGGGGGGGGGCTGGGGGGAGTGTGACGTTTGAAATGACTCTGTTTTAAAAGACACTTACAGACACTCGCGGGAGTAAATCAGTGTGAATATTGACAGTTATGTCTGTGTGGAATGAAAGATTTAAGAGGCTGGGAGATCCAGGCCGGTCAGAGTTCAGGGTGGAGGAGAGGGAGGTGTGGTCGCCTCGCTCTCGGAGTTCAGGGACGGAGTCGAGCAGCGGCATCAAACGATGGAGACACCGGGAGAGGATGGGTCAGAGAGCGACGGGCAACAGAGGCTCAGACAGAGACCGTGGCGGTTAACTCCGAGTGGCCGCAGCATGTCAGCAGAGGTTCATCCCAGAGGCATCATGGGATCCTGTTTAACGGGAGGCTGATCCTCACACACGTCACAGCTGAGGTCCACCGGGACAACATGTCAGATCAAATGTCTGTGGAGAGAAAACAATCCCACCACAAGGAGGTGATCATATAAACCATGTACTGACAGAACTGAGTCACTGAGGGCAGCTGGAGCTCGGGTCGTCCACTAACCACAAGGTCGTGGTTCGATCCCCGGCTCCTCCGGCCCACATGCTGAAGTGTCCTTGGGCAAGACACTGAACCCTGATGGCTGCACAGGCAGTGTGTGAATGATGGGTGGTGGGTGGGGGGGGGGGTGCAGTGGGAATAAGACTTGTACTGTGAAGCAGTTTGAATCGCTGATAAGACGACAAACACAAATATAAAGCTATATAATCGAAGTCTCTTATTGTGAAAGAGACATTACTCTAATTATGATGTTTACATGAGTTGTTAATAGAATTTTAATTGATCTTTATGTTTACATGTTACAGAGAATCGTCTTTTTACGACTCACGTCAACATTATGTCAGGTTGAGTTTATAAGAAGTTGTGAAAATGTCTTATTCAGACTATTGTGTTAATCAGAGTGCAGGTTTTCATGGTTTCTGTGGCAGTGCCAGAGCCGGACAGCCGGGTGAGGAGTTGAGAGGGGAAGGGGGGTGCTGGGGGGAGCCAGAGAGAGAGAGAGAGAGAGAGGCGGACGTCCAAACAACAAAGGGCAGCGGGGGTGATAATCCCTCCTAATGCCCCCTGTCTGCCCCATGTCTGCAGTGGCTCTCTGGTGAGTGGCAGATTGAGTGCACTCATGCAAGAGGTTACTTGGGTGATCGAGGGCTCCTCTCGGGGGCGGAGGGCGGCCCGGGCGTTCGATTCCTCAGCCGTGAGCCGAGCGTTTGCTCCACAGCAGCCGCGGCATCTTTCCACAGCTGACTCAGCAGAGCTGGGCCGTGTCACTGGGGGTCATGTGTTATGTAACAGGCCCAGTGCCGTCTGGACAGTAAACACTCAGACTGGGACCCACTCAGACACGACTCCGGGGTCAAGCGGGGACGACAGGGTCACAAATATTGATTCTCCTTCTCTTTCACTTCCATTCACCTCCAGTCATCCTCCTCTCAAAAAGGAGAATTTACCCATAAATGTTTTACCATTACTTGTGGGGTTGATTCGTTTTTTCTGAAAGACTTTGAATCTATTTGTTGAAATCCCGATAACCATCAATAAATAAAGTTGTCTAGAAAAAAGAAGGAAAAGACATGTTTGCAGGACTGTAATCGTTTCATTCTATAAAGAAATATAAAGATATACATATAAAGAGCACACTTCAGTCCCCTGGCGCCCCCTGCATGAAGGTTTCAGCTCCACAGGCCCCAGCCTCTCTCTGATCTTCTGATAGAGGCTGGGGAAATGTCCCAGTTGGAAAAAAAAAAGAAACACAAGTAAATAATAACAACAACTTTTAACTTGTGTGGTCTTCACGTGTCGACGGCAGTTTAACGGGGGGTAAAGATGCTAAGGGATGGTTTATACGTTTGTGGATTCTGAGACTAAATCGAAGCCAAAACGTTCCACAGCTATTTTTTATAACATCAAATAACTAATTGAAACTAAACTTATCAAAAACATGGAGACTCCGCAATAAAAGTTCAATGTGTTGGCCCGTGTCCCGTCTGTTAACATGGAGGAGTCAGGGTTTAACCCTAGAACCCTAGAATTTGTTGAATATAATGTAAGATGTAAATGATGCAGGGAGACATGTCCTAGGAACGTCTGGACCGAAAAACAAGTTCCCAGCTCTATTATTTTTTTGGGGGGGAATTTTTCCTTAACAACTCCCGGATCTTTCACACCTTTTAGAGCCTTTTTATAGGGTCCCCCAGTGATACCTTTTTTGGGTTTTATGAGATGTTGTATCGAGGAAAATAAAAGAAGAGTACTTCAAATTGCCATGTATCATTTTTATCGGGTATATTATATCAGGTAAAATGTACCTGACGTTAGTGATGGTGTAACTAATAGTACGTTAGTGTTCTAGGGTTAAATAAATACATTAAATCCCTGTGTTGATAAACAGCTCAAACCTGAAGGACGGGAACTTACTGGGTGAAGTGATGACGTTAGCAGGTAACCAGGTGTCACCACATGAAGCTGTCGGCGCCGGCTCACTGTCACAACTACTTTAATAGAAAACAAGAAGGTAAATTCTGTGTGGCGGTCGACTCTGTGTGAGGTGAGCTTAACTCGAGGCGTTTAGACGCCCACTGGGAGATAAAGGGACTTCGTAGCTCGGGGATCTGAGCGAAGCTTTGGCTCCGTCTTCGCTGGACGGCGTTCAAGTTGTGTTTAATCTGCTCGTGTGAACTCTGTGGCTGTGGCCATCTGCTCGATGCAGCTCAGTGATTTATTCAGACTCCTCACATGGAAACCAACGATTTCACAAGTGCACGTTTTCCGTCTTCGTGGGATTCGCTCGCCCACAAAAACATGGAGCCTCTGGTTTGGCAACGCAAAGAGAACCCGGCCGACGCTTTTCATCTCAGCTTTAAACGCAATGATTTTAAATATAAGACACTTCATCTTTCTTCTGTGCGTCACATGAGAGTTCACAGCGTCAGGGAATATCTCTGCGTCTGTTTCAACATCTCCTCATTTAAAATCTTTACACTTTACATCCTCGTGTCCTGAGCCACTGAACTTTACTCAATTACATTTCTACAACAGAAAATATATATTTCTGTTTTTCATTCTCTTGTCTACCTCTGAATTTCCCCTGTTTGGGATTGATCTTGTCTTACCACATCTTATCTTATCTTATCTCGAGTTTGACTAATACAATAACTTACTTTTGAACTTTTCAGGTTTAAGTAAAAGCTAGGAATGTTTAATTTGGTGCAATTTAGACACGTGTACATTCGATATTGGAAAAAACTTTGAATAAACAGGCGACCAGTGCTCAGCTGGGACTGAACCACATAAGAGACGTTAACCAAAACTGATTCTCCAGTTCAGGCTTCTGCGCCCTGATTGGAGGTTCACTGAAGTCTGAATAAACAGGTGAGCAGCTCTTCTGCAGACTGAGTCCAGCTGCAGCTCTTTATTCGCTGCAGCTCGATCACAACAGGTCACTTTTACAGATGCAGAAAGAACCAACAGCCCTGCACCAAGATGGCGCCCCATTCATTCCAGTGAAAGTTGTTCAGTCCTCTGTGTTCTCAGGGCAACTGTTGTTTTGTCACCTTTAACCTGCGGCCACCTCCATGCACCCCCCTTTGTGCTGCAGAGTCAAGTCATGAGATCATTTTGCGGCAGGTTTCTATCATCACATCAGCTCGCTCCTCTTCTCCAGTCCCTCTGGAGAAGAGGAGCGAGCGACCTTGTGTGATGAGGTGAGTCTCTGTGGAGTCAGCTGCACATTCTCAGTCTGCCCACGACTCTGTGACTTTGGGTCGTAACTCCAGAAAACAGAGCGGCGATGGCACCGCGGCCTCGTCCTTGATCGGTGCCTCGTCTCCACCCAGAGCGGCACGCCAGCCGACACGCTGGGGCACTTTATGGCGGATCGAAGCTGCTCAGGCTTAATGTGTTTGTGGCTGTCGCAGCTCTGATAAAGGGCGCAATACATAACACAGGAGTAATAGAGGAGGACAATCCGATCAATAGCCAGAGAGGCCGTTTGACCCGCGCTTTAAAATGACAAATATCCAGGGTTGCATCACTGAGAGAGTCTCTGCTTTCAGCTGCAGTGAAACACAAGAGAGTGAGAAGAACCCCGGTGGACAGGAAGTGAGGTTTGCTTCCTGTGTTTTCATTTTAAAACGGTGTTATCCAAACCAAAACACAACAAGCATCTTGGCTTTGTATCACTTTTAATCTCCGTCCATGCTAACACACCTGAAAACACATGTGACCATCTCCAAACATCTCAGGTTCTGCTCGTCAAGACTCAAACACGTCTCTGGAGTTTTCAAACCAAAACACGGCCACTAGGGTTTCCTAACTTCTCTGTTAGAGCGGCTCTAAAACTTTGCAGCTGTGTGGATGTAGCCTCCCAGGTTTGTGTGTGTGCATCTGTGTGTTTGTGTCTATGTGTGTGTGTATGTGTGTAATCTCAGTTTCAAGTTCACTCTCAAAAGGGCCAAACTGGCAGTAAGAGTCTTGTAAGGAAAGACTCGGGCTTCACCTGTGAAAAGAGGCTTTTGTAGAAGCGGTCTCCTGTTTCCTGGCAGATAAAGCACATCTGCTTTACCAGGAGATAACAGCATGCATACACACACACACACACACACACACACACACACACACACACACTCACCTTTTCTTTACCTCCTCCTGCCTCCCCTCCGCTCCTCTCCTCTCCATTCATATCTATTTCTGTAATTCCCTCTCTCTAAAGCGCCTCCTCCGTCCCGGCTGCATGTTTTCTCTCCAGTGTCGGCTCTCCCTCTCTTTTCCCTGCTCCCTTCTTTTCCTCTCAGACTCATCTCCGGCCTTTTCCCAGCCTGGCTGAGCACCAGCTGCTCCACATGGAAGCCGTCCACTCTCCTGTGATGTGTGTGTCGTCCTGTCCAGTGGACTTTCTACCCCTCTCCGCTGGGAATGAACCACTAGCATGGCTTGTGTGTGTATGTGTGTGTGTGTGTGTGTGTGTGTGTGTGTGTGTGTGTGTGTGTGTGTGTGTGTGTGTGTGTGTGTGTGTGTTTGCCTGAGGGCAACCAGATACATGCAGCTACCTGCTGTTCAACCAGTGCAACGGGTCATGATTATTATTTCTAGAAAAGTAATATTGAAAATCTATTTCTGCTTCTCCCCTGAACAGCTAGAGAGAAATAGATTTCATTTTACAAAACAAATTCATACAACTTGAAATAGCAAACGGATGAAGTTCTGCTTTGTCACTAAAACCTACAATAATCCTCCAATACTGCATTTATATATATGCACAGTAAACACACTCACTTATTTAGACAGACAGATGGATAGATAGATGGATAGATATATAGATAGATAGAGAGAGAGAGATACATAGATAGATAGATGGATGGATATATAGATAGAGAGAGAGAGATAGATTGATACATAGATAGATAGATAGATAGATAGATAGATAGATAGATAGATGGATGGATATATAGATAGAGAGAGAGAGATGGATTGAGAGATAGATAGATAGATAGATAGATAGATAGATAGATAGATAGAGCAGATAGATAGATAGATAGATAGATAGAGATGGATGGATAGATAGATAGATAGATAGAGAGAGAGAGATAGATAGATAGATAGATAGAGAGAGAGAGAGAGAGAGAGAGAGAGAGAGAGAGAGAGAGGGATGGATGGATGGATGGATGGATGGATGGATGGATAGATAGATAGATAGATAGATAGATAGATTTTTATAAATATAAATTTTGCAATAGGTTTGTATGAAGACTATTTCCATTAATGGTGCAATATCAACATTTTCACATTTCCCCTTTTCTCCAACAGTGAACTGAATATTTTCCAACTCAACATTTTGATTTTTTAATATAATCATTTTCTTCCCCGACTGCCGGCATGAAAGTGAAGCTGCTCTGGGTGAAGGCTGAAGGTCGTCACAGGGCGTCTCTATTCAAGCTTTTCAATATCAACCAGAATTATTTCATTATCCGAACATTTTCTATCCATTTTTCGCAGAGATTGTTATTTTGTTTGAAAGTCAGAATCTCTCTCTCTTTGCCTTGAGGAGGAGAATGACAGTAGGACACACGGGAGGACACAGAGGACATGTCAGGTAAAGTAAAAGCAGCATCAGAGCATAACATTGATTCGACAAACAAGACAGAGCCGGAGCCATTGATTAGAAAATCCACTATTAATGACTTTGCCCGGCACGGAGCTCTGTGTGTTATTGCTGCAGAGTCACAAGAGGAATCAGACCAGACAGAAGCTAACACACTTTGTCTTGAGCGACTTTCAGCTTTAATGAATTCATTCAAATACACACGACAAATATCGGCTCGATGGTTTGTGTGTGGTGGCTTCACCGACACGTCTGTAAACGACACTGAAGCAGAATTACAGGTGCAGCTCTTCTTCAGCGCCGCATGTAAATATGTTTCAGTGTGAATTCAGATCCTGTCGGTCCACAGGCGTGTGATGGGGGATGGAGGGAGCGTGTGGGGGGGGAGGAAGGAGGTGTGAAGGTGGCGTGGGGGTGGCGGGCGCCGGTTGGAGAAGCTCATTCATCAAGTCATTACGGGAGGTGGCTCCTGTGGTATTTCTGCCTGTCCATCAGTGGAGGAGGAGGAGGTGGAGGAGGAGGAGGAGGGGGGAGGAGGAGGAGGGGGGAGGAGGAGGAGGAGGAGGAGGAGGAGGAGGAGGGGGAGAGATTCCCCTGAGGAGCACCGGGCCTCGGCCATCCTTCCTCCATGAGTCTATCTCTCTCTCTGTCCTCTCCTTCTCCTCCCTCCTGGACGTCCCTGCCCTCCGTCTCCTCTGACAGCTCACCTCCTGACTGCCATTACTCCCCCCTCTTCCTCCCCTCCATCACACTGTCTTCCACTTTATCTGCCCCCTCTATTACATCTTCCATCTCTTGCCAATTCTCCATCTCTCACGCACGCCGTCCTCCCCTCCACATTCTCGGTGCGTCCCTCACTCTCGTCCTTTCTACATTTCTCCGGGGAGGCGGCCCCTGACTCTCAGATGTCCCCTGCATGCCAAAAATTACTATTGACATTTCAATTTGGTGTGTTTTTTTCTCCCGCTGCTCTGCGCTGATGCCTTATAGCAGGAGGACATTTACATGTCAATGGGGCGGACAAAAGAGAGGCAGAGTGCGGCCGCTCCCGTGTCCTTAAGACAGAGGCTGTAACACTGGATCTGTGGCTCCTGTGCTGACAAAGACGCTTTGTGAGCCGCATCCTTGATTTGGTAAATAGAATGTTAATGTATAAAAACAGCTGCACCGGCTGCTAGTGCCGCAGATCAACTGCATCTCAGCTTTTTGTATGTTTGCAATACATAACATTACAGGTTGGAAACATTTAGAAAAAGCTAAAGTAAGAAAATGGCCAATGATTATAACGACACCGTGTATGATTAATAATCTCCACCAGCAGAGGCCTGTCACCATCTTGTGTTGCAGATTGTTTATCGGAACAAGTTTCCAATTGAACTTGTGTTTCAAACAAACTGCAAAATATATGGTGAAGATGTTTTGCTGTAGTTCCACAGCAGAGATTTACAACAAACTCCCAGAACATGTTTTTCTGTTTTACTTTCTCAATTTTAGTTTTTGCTTTAATATCCTTTATTAATATTGTGTTCAGGTCTAATGACGTTTTTCTTGTAAAGTACCTCAACGCTGAAAATGCAATGAATATAAATATTTGTATTGTTATTATTATAAGAGCACAATCAAAGTAACTAAAAGGTGACAATGCAGTAGTTTGTAGAAGTATAAGTACACAAAAGTGTCCTGTATTTTCTCAAACAGAAAGTGTGAGTGTTTGTATTTCTTAAACTAAAAAATGTGACTGACTTCTATCACCTCCACCGACAGAGAAGTGTGAGACATTTTCACTCTGAGGTGCAAAGTTCGACTGTGGCTTCATCCACACTGAAGCGTTTTAGTTTTAAAACGTTTTTACTCACCTGACTCGGACGCTGTTTCCTGCTTCCTGTTTACACCGGCACGCACACGCTAAGAGCACGTGAATGGTCAGTGTTTGTATGGATGGAGAATAATCCTGATACGGAGCTAAAACATTGGGAAGGACGGAGATCGTTTACGTTTCTAAAATAATTTATTTACATTACGATTATTCTCTCTTTTTGTTTAACGTGTACTTCAGTCTCTCCAAACTGAACAGAACCTGTATCTGAAAACTGAAGCTGAATCAAATCCACCTTGGCTGGAGCACAGGATCTGTTATGTGGGTCAAGCCGGGGATTAAAGATATTGATTGTTGGCTGAAGATGAGTGTGTGTGGTGGTGGTGGGGGGGGGGGGCACAGATTCTGGCCGCGCCCCCGCACATTAAACACGAGAGCGCTTGTTGTGCTGCCGGCTTCATCATGTGTCACTTCAATTGTCTTTACCAGAGAAATGGTCTCTTCTCATGCGAGTGTGTGTTTGCATGTTTCTCCCTCACAGGAGCTTCTCTCTCACATGCATCTTCATTTCCACATCTTCACCATGTGACCGGTCCCGAGGCGCCGCGGCTCCTGCCTCGCCGTGATGGTCTTAAAGGAGATGCATTGCATATGTAAATGTCCTGTTTCTGAGACAGCTGGCTGCTGCTCAAGTGAGGAAAAAAAAAAAGAAGCCCCTCAGCATTGATCTGCCCTTCTGCATTTAGTCTGGGTTAAGTGTTCCGCTTCCATTAGGACCCAATTCATGCAGGGGTTTGTATAATTATGCCAGAGTCGATCCCCATTACTCCTTAGCGCTATCGAGCAGCTGCTTACTTTAATAAAAACACATGTCAAACTCGGGGAGAGCGGCGCCCGTGTGTGTATCTGTGTGTGTGTGTCGGTGTTTGTGCATATTCCTGTGTTTGCACATAATTTAAATCAATACACAGAGGAGGCGGGGCTTAAAGCCACTAACCGGTGGCAGGCTCTGTCGACTCCGAGCTTCTTTCAATCGCTGCAACAAACAACTCTTTCAACATTTGTCTCTTTCTCCCCGAGGACACAATCCCTCTCCTGTGTCTGCTCAGTGGACACCATCAATCTGGAGCTTCTCCCTGTTGTCCTTCTTTCATCATTCCAGCTTTTTTATTTTTTTGTTGTTGTTGCTTCCAACGAGAGCTTTCAAGCTCGACCTCCGTGGCCTTGGAAAGGACCGCTGGGGGGGGGGGAAGACTATCAACCAATCACAGAGCGGTCTGAGTGGCCTTGGGTATTTGAGCCTCGTTCTTAATGACATAGAGGAAAGGCTGGAATGGATTGAAGGGCAGGTGGTTATCACTCCTCACATTCACTCACATGCACAAACATCCCTGATGGCTCCAGCTAGGAAGGTGAATTTCTTATTCTTCTGTTTCACTCTGCGTGTCACAGACCGGGTCACATGTTCGGACCGACACACTCGTGTTTAACACCAGTGGACAGAGTCAGACTTCTTTCTGTTTCCAGTCTTTGTGCCAAGTTATGCTAACTGGTTGTTGATTAAGTAAAGGTCACGTGGAGGTTTGTGCACAGTGACGTTTACATAATTTGAAATATAAGTAGAGAAATTGTACAGAATAACATAAGAGGATTTAGCAAATTCTAGATGAAGTGATTGAAGCAAACAACCGATTTTCACTTGAAACAGCAGAAAATTCTGCAAGAGCAACAGACAACAAGAAGAATGATGAACCTGCTACATACGGTCAAGTCGTGACTGTCTCCATCGATCAGGACCGTGTCCTCGTTTTCAAATGGTCCATCGTTTCCGTCCAGACTCAAACGCAGACCTGAAATTTTCAAACTCAAATGTTGGCAGATTTACAAGATACATTTATTTATCCCAAACACATGCACAGACACACTCATGCAATTGAGGGAAATTTGTCCTCTGCTTTTAACCCATCTGGTGCAGGACACACAGAGCAGTGGGCATCCATGTACGGCGCACGGGGAGCAGATGTTGGGGGAGTAAGATGCCTTGCTCAGGGGCACTAGACAATGGGGTAGGGAGAAGCCTCTTGTAATTTTGGACAGATCCAAGTGTTGCCGTCCAGGTCTGTTTTTGTTGTTGTTGTTCCTCCGTGGAGTCGAACCAGAGACCTTCCAGTCTGATGTCTTCACAGTTTTTTGCCCATAGAACAAGTTTTTCTGCTACTAGTCCACCGCCTCTCCAAAGTGCTCTGTTTTAGGGGCTTGAAAACTCCAGAGTTGTGTGGACACGTGATGCAAGTGTTGACAAAGATCTGAGAAGAATCCCCAGCCTGAGGCCAAGATGAGGTTCAAAGGCTTTACACGGTGGAAACACTTTTGGACAACATAACTACTTCTTTTTCTAATATAATATATAATATCACCAGTTTCTAACTTCTCAACATTTTAGACACAAACTGCCTCTTAGATCATCCAGAGTCTAAAACAACCAGCGACCAGTCTCACATTCAAACCCACCTTCTGCAGCTCGAACCTCTCAGCTTCTCTCCAGCCACTTCTCTCGAGTGCCTCACTAACGTTGTGAAGTGTGTCCTGGCCTCACACTGACGCTCACACTGGTCTGCACCTTCGCGTGAGAACGTCTTCAGAGTTTCTCTATATGAAAGTGTCTCGCGTCTCTCTATGATATTCACACCGCCCACCAGTGTGGCCATTGGAAATAGCTGCAAACGCTTTGGACGTGTCTGCAGGACAACAAACCAGTGTGTCTTAATGGGACCGCGTCCTTTTGTCAGGTCCACTAATGGCTTCACTTCATCTGCCAACGAATGTTGTGTGAGATCACTGAGCTGAAGTGTTGTGTTACTGTATTTACCAAACTTGTGACTTTATTCTTTTTTTTGTCAAAGTAGCAACATTCTTGTGTAAGAACTGATTTAATAATGTCAGGTTTTCAAAGACATTAATATAAAATGGAATAAAATATAAAAGACTAAGTGTCCGTGTGATGGACGGATCTTTGAGGACGTGTCTCTCGTCTCTGCCTCCGGAGATTGAGCTGCAACCGACTGCAGTGAAGCAGCCGTCTGTCTCCTCTGTCCGTCCCAGGTTTTCATCTCTGCCCCCGATGTCTCTCAGGTCCATTCATCACAGGCTGGACGTGATGGAGAGGTTGAACTGAAACATGAAGATGAAAGCAGACGTTGGTCTCATACGAGGACGTATTTGTCACCATGACGGTGATGTGAGGAATCGATGGCGTCCCGGTCGGAGGAGGAAGCTTCAAGTTTAGTTTACAAACTGCAAAGTCATCTCCCAGCGTGGGACTGGGAGGAAGCTGATGGATTTAACTGTGGTTTCATCCGGCGACAGTTGGAACCTGACGGAGGTTTGAGCTCCTCATTCTTAGTCAAACTGTGAGACAGTGTCGTGTGGAGGACAAGAGACCAAACAGAAAGAGACAATATCAGACATTTGATATCTATGTTTAATTCACTGTGTGAAACGACAACAAGGGCAAAGTTTTTACATCCAGTCGGTTTCATTTGAAGTCAAAAGAATCGGGATTAAAACACTTTTGAAGTTCAGACTCCAGACGTAAAAACAATCAGGCATCTTTGGCATGATTACTACACCAAAAAAAAAGAATCACCTCCGACTGGTTGTATGGGGTCAGAGGAATAAAAACAATAACTTAACTTCCTCTCCTCCGTTTTCATTTCCACCGTCCTGATCTCATTTGCAACCAGCACAGTGATGAACGCTGCCTCGACCCTTGAGCTCCTGCTGCTCGTGAACCTTGGAGGTGAATGTTGTGAATGAGCCGTAAAAAGAAAACAACCTCCGATCAAACCCCCACCCACCCCCCCCATCCCCGTGACCCGGCGCCTCTATAAATATGCGGTGAACGTTGTCTGCATGTATTCACATCCTCACCTCCATATAACCGGCTGTAAATACAGGAGAGTTAGTGAGTGAGGGAACGAAAGCTCGACCCGCTCACCTGGGTTCAGGATGGTTCTGCTCATCACACAGGAAGCAGATCCTCGAATGCATTTGACGCTGTCTCCCGCTCGGAGACAAAGACAGTAATTACCCAGAAGGCCGTTCAATTAGAGGAGGCCGTGCACCTACATGTCACACACACACACACACAAAAAAAACCCTGGCTGATTCGACCCTGGACTCGAGGCCGCGGATTATGACGTGAAACAACAACATCCGCGTCGGCCAGCAATTCATTTTAAATGTTTATTTTACACTCAGTATTTACATTTATATATATATATATATATATATATATATATATATTATGTTGAATGCAGTAATAAACTCGTTTGATGCAGTTTGTGTTGAGATGCTCTGCTCGTATTTATATTTCTATGACGGCAGTGTGTCGAGTGGCTGCTGTTAACTCGCAGGGCAAACACAACTGACACTGTGTGCCAACTATAGCAGCTGTAGTGTGTCTGAATGAGACATGTGTGTGTGTGTGTGTGTGTGTGTGTGTGTGTGTGTGTGTGTGTGTGTGTGTGTGTGCGTGCCAGGGGTTGGCGTCACCGGGCCAGAGGAAGAAACGCTGGCGCCGAGTGTTTCACAGAAGGAGAAATTCCACAGGATTAAAGAATCCGATTCTCTCACGCGTTTGAATCTCTTTGATTCCTGACGTCGCTGCTGCAGTTTTTTCTGAAGAAGAAATTTGCGATGTGAAGAATTTTTTAAAGAATTTATCGGGTTTAAACGCATATTTGATGACGGCTTCAAGATCTTAGCTGAGCTTGTTAAAAATGCCTGAGAAATGCTTTGATGATTTGTTTGTTTCTTTCACACGGGCGTGGAATTCGAGGAACGAGGAGAAAGTGTTGAAATGGTTTCACTTGACCTTCATTTGAACCAAACACAACATTTCTGTTTAAAAAGGTTCTTTTCTTGTCATTTTGTCTTTTTGACTCTTCATCTTTTTACTTTTATTGGCTCCAAGAACATGTACAAAGGTCCTTAATTAAAAGAAGCCTTTGAGAATTTACTTTACTGACCTGGAGTTGAAATGGAATAATTTTCACACTGTGGTTCCACAAGTCTCACGTTTTTATCTTTTGAGTTAAAGGAAACTTCTATAAGCCAACAAATGTAGTTGAAGTTTGGACTGTAAAAAGATATATTTATAATAAACCCTTTTTTTGTGTAAAATAACTTGATATTTGGCTTAAAACTGTAAATTAAAATCCCTCTCTTCTAGACATGACAGCTCGTAGACATCTGAGCTTCACACTGAGCACTCGACCAAATACTGGATTTAAAAAAGGGTCTTCACTTCCTCCCACTGTTGAGAAATGAAGCCAAAATACACAGGATACGGGTGCGGCCATTTTTAACTGGTGTCATTTGGAGCCCACATGACCTCGACCAATCAGAAGTCAGTCTCGGCTGTCAATCATAACGTCCTGTTTCTGTATCTAACATGGACTTTAATTGTTTTGTCGTGTGTCACATCTGCTAACATGGAGGAGGTGGTGATATTGAGCTGTCATGTCTGGGATTGGAACCAGAACTTCACTCAAACTTCCACCAAGGCCCGAGAGTCACTTTGAATAAAAAGAAGCTGCATCAAATTTAATCAAGATTTAATGAGTCCCTGAGAAATAAATTTAATTTGAAAACTAACTGATGACAAAATGTGTCCTTCGAGCAATTTTCCTGGAAAATCTGTTTGAGAGGTTTTCAAAAACAAACAAACAAACAAACAAATAATCAATTAAACCAACAAACAGAACAAAACGGTGGTTTTGGGGTCAAAGACAGAATCTGTGCAGAAAGCTAAAGCCTCTTAAAACTGTTATTGCAGAATTACAAATCGGGAAATAATTTATCAGTGTTAATTTTTAGTATTGACTTCAAATGAAAAACAAAACAGGTCAATATAAATGTATAAACGTTTCCAGCTCTGGGAAGTTTCACAGTTTGTCTGGTGACTTCTTTGGGGGAGTAGAAACATCCAAATGTTTGTCTTGTATGTCAGAAATATTTTCCCAGAATGCATTGCGCTGACCAGCAGCTCGGGCTCCCTGGTGGATTCAGGGTGAGCGGTTTGAATCCTGCCAGGACTTGGTTGCGGAGACGGTTCATGACAAACCTCCAGAATCTCCCATCGTGACCCCTGACCCCTCCCAGTGCTGCGATGGGTTCCTGGCTGCAGCCTCCCAGCCGACAGACATACCCCCCCCCCCCCCCCCCCCATATGGCAGACAGCATCCCCTGCTGAGGGACTCCCCCACTCCTATTAATACACACAGTGTAATAAAGGGCTCAATTGAATTAATCAGCTGGAAGACATTAATCAGACATTAATGAAGTTTTGACCTCTGCTCTGCTGCTGCTGACGTCTCCACTCGTATCGACCTGCTGCTCTGGGAGGTTTTCATTTGATGGTTGAGAATCTTCTGAATGTGAGAAAACTATAAAGCTGCTGCAGATTTTTGTGCATGAAGATATAAACAGAAACAAAAATAATATTTATTTCAATGCAAATGTGGTTCATCTGTTTCAGAGCATTTCCACTGCATAGATTCCTCATGTTTGTTTTCAGGTTCTCCACATTTATGATATAATGTATGTTTGATATTTTCCAGTGGGTTTCCAAAGGTTTTTGAAATCTGACTGTGCTGAGGAATTTAGGAGAGGATTTAATATTCAATGAAAAACAAAATAATTAATTTAACAGTCGTGGCATCGTCAACTTTCCTCTAAACTTTACTTCAGCTGCTTTCACAGTTTATGAGTAGAACTGTTTTTTAAAACTTTATCAGTTCCACCCAAACAACTGATTCACGTTTATTTTCATACGTAAACCTTATTTATACCTGTTGATTTCTTATTCTCATTTTTAACTGATAACTAATTTGCAGAATTGCTCCTTAATTTAGCAATTCCAATAAAGTAACTTTCTATTCTATTCTATCACTTATAAAGTTTCAAGCAATTCAAAGCTTTGACGTTTTTTTGTTTGTTAGTTCTCACGATCTAAAAGAAACTAGGGACCAATAGTCAAACACACACACACACACACACACACACACACACACACACACACACACACACACACACACACAGACAGCATCCTTTGAGTTGAGACTAGTTAGTTTCACTAAAACACATTTCCTGTTTGTTCTGGAACAACAACTGGTCTGAAACCCGTTATGTTTCTAATTAATCTGCTGATGTACAAACTAATGAATGAATCAAGCGAGTCCTTGGGTTTTATAATTTGTTGATGTGGAGATTTAACCTTCACAGAAGAAGCTCGGCTGACGAGTCTCCTCGGATCCTGATCGTCCACCGAGCCACGCTCCTGATTAGTGAATAATGGGACAATGGGGCCCAACGACTGTTATTACGGTAATTTCCTAAACTCCACAGGAGTAATTAAGGAGGCGCTTTCAAACCGGCGGAGAGAGAAAGAGCGAGGAATCAGGAAGGAGGTAAATTGCATACGATCGGGCGAATGTAGCTTTTGTCTCGGGGCCGATGTAAAGGACGAGCGGAGCGACTAATCATCTCCCGTCGCTCTGGCTGATCCACTCGTGATAATCGAGCATTGTTGGCGAGGTCGTGGGGTCAAATCTCTTCAATCAGAGATTCTGTCGAGACTCAGAGCGTAAAGAGACGTGTTGTCGACAGTCCACACAACACAGGAAATAATTACACACAGAAATAATTAGAAAAGCTTTAATTTAATCAAGTTTCACATTCAGATCCGACTAAATTAAAACTGAGCCGATGACTTTCCACCGTTTGTTCACGTGTCGGCCAGAAAACTGAAAATTTAGATTTTTATTAACATCTAAATATGAACACTACACAATGTTAAATATAGAAATGAATTATATTGAGTGTATCAGGATGTGAACCAGGAGCACATGGGAGAGATGAGTGCATGGAAAGCATGAGGCTGTGTGACTGTGATCCAGAGAATCATTTCATACCAACGCCAGTCGAGCCAAATGAGCTCCAGATTATAATAATACCCCCGGCGAGCAATTAAGTCCTTATAAACACTGCATGTAGAGAGCTGGCACCAGAGTAAGACACACAGACACACACACACACACACACACACACACACACACACACACACACACATATACACACACAGACACACACACCTCACATTTTATTTCCCGGAGTCTTATTCTGACCTTAAACTCCCACTTAACTGATTTAACCTCAAGAAGCTCAAAACAAGTCTCCACCTTAAAATGTAAAAATTTACACGAGAGGAACTTTTTGTCTCAATGGAAACGATCATCACCACAACAACATTATCGTCCATGTTGTCGTTGTGATGTTTTTGTGTTGTTGTTGTAAATTGACATTTTAATGCAACTGATGCCGTCGCTAATCTGTTATAATCCCCTCAGGGGTCATGTGGGGGTGAGAGGCAGTGGACGGCCACTAGCATGTATTTTATTTGTATAGTTTTATTATACATTTAAATTGATATTTCTTAAATGTTTAGTAACAATTATGGCTTAAATATTATTAAGGTTGTTCTCGTCTATGTTTGTTTGTTTTCAGCAGGAAACACATTGTTGGGACCTACAGCCACAGAGAACCATAAAATGAGGACTGGTGGAAGATTCCACTCCAGCCTAAAGTACGGGGGGGGAGCAGGCTACAGTTGGAACTGTCAATGACCCCTGCTGTGTCTCTAGCCGCGCCTCAGATTTTGAACTCTGACCCTCCTATTGGCCTAAGACCCTTAACCCTGCTAGAAGGCGGGAGTTACCTCTAAGGTGCTATTTAAGGGCAAACACACCGAAAATATTTCTTTCCAGTTCCACTCACATTAGAGCTAGCATCTCCAGTTTAGTTCTCAGTGATTCACAGGACACAAAGGAAACAAACTTAACAGCTGTTTGATTTTTCATAAGTTTATTTTAAACTTATCTTTTCGTAGTTTCACTTTTAGTTTAAAGCTACTTTTTCTAATCCAGTTTAAGCTTAACTTATCCTTTTTTAGTACATCGTAAGCTTATTTTTCCTATTTTTACTTAAAGCTTTTAATCTGAATAGCGCGCGGCAGAAACTCCCCCCTCACTCGCTGGCCGAGAACAGAGACACTTTCCCCGCTATCCACGGACAATCCGGCGACGGTTGTTCCTTCCTGCAGACGGGCAAAGACCTTGCCAAGGAGAACGAGAAGAATCCTCTCCGATTCGGCCCAGCGCAATCTCGCCGTCGCCCCCAGCGGCTCCGCGATCAGCGGCCCGAGGCCAGGACATCATCCACTTCCTCCTTCCGGGATTCGCGCTACTCCGGTCGTGCACGAAACCCCGCGAAGCAACACGAAGTAAGAGACATATGTCTGGGCAGAGTCTAGTTTAATAATTAGCGTGTTTTTGTATATGATTGTACTTTTATAGAAAGACCGCCGTGTCGATCTTATTGTGAAAAGCGCGCGGTGACGATCCGGCGCTTCCTGTTTGATTCGTGTTTCCGTCAGGCCGATCTCACAGAAGACGTGCATCTGTTAAAAGACACCTCTTACGTAGCTGGATTGCCGGCCTCACTGTGTGATCGCCTCTGACGGCGTTTTTAAGATCATCTCCGATCTGTGTTACTATATGTTTCTCTCTTTCTCTCTATTGTATTCTCTCACATCCGCCGACATACACATCCTCGCCCACGCACACACACATAGTCGCATTACATATAGTCATTCTGATATCAAGGAGGGCCTGAACGCACCTCGACGCCATTCGGCGCTAAAGCTAAGCTAAGCTAAGACAAAGAATCCCTTTGTCCTCCCTCGACCTTTGTCCCACGTGTGTTTTAAGTCGGCCATCTTTGACCATCTTGACTCTAAGTTACGTGGTCCTTCGACCATTGATTGCAATACACATCGAGGCCCGCCCTCCATTCGGACTCTAAATTCCTTAGGCGACTCCGCCATTTTGAGTTGTAGTCCTGGTGTATATTACATCACCAATTTTGTAGTCAAACCCCCAGGGTTAAGCCGGCCCTCTTAAACTTCGTGAGTCATCGACCCCCCTTTTTCCCTCTCTCTCTCACACACACATACACTTCCCCCCACTCACACACACACACACATGAACACACACACAGCCCTATCAGAAGGATGGCAGTGTGATCAATTGTGCTAAATGTGCTGCGACTGTATTGGATATAGCGGATTGTGTTAAATGAAGAATCATTTGGAACAACTTTGACTTTTATATCTTTTTAATAAACCCCTTTTATACTTAAAGTATTCGAATCTTGTGATTATTGGTGCATATTTATGTGAACACAGTTGGATAACGATAGCCAGTGCTTGAACTCAAACCCTTCATCGTTTATTATATAATCCCTAATATTAACTATTGAGATTATTAATTTAACTTTATCAGATGAGACTGATACTTATAGACTTATTCGTTGGTCCCTGTAACCAGGGTGGTGCCCCTTCTCGAGTATTAATATAGATAGTAGCATTCTTAAATTGACGATTTTATTGTTGTGACTAATTATTTCATTATTCTTGGTTGATAACCTTATCATTATTAATTGATAGCTTGTACTTTCTAAATTGATAATTACTTGTTTTTCATTAGTAGTTGTTATTCATTGATTGATTATTCTTAAAGTTTACATTAATTATTTAATTATTCTTAATCAATAAACTTTATCATTCTCAAATTAGTGATTTAATAATTCTTAATTGTTGAACTTCCTTATTTACTCATTAATGGTTTTATTGTTATTTGATTACTGATCATCTTCAATTAATAATCTAATTATTTTGTTTAATAAATAATCTTTATTGTTTCAATAATCATATTCCATGATTATTGATAATTAGCCAACGTCGAGTCCCCCTACTATTGCACAACATAAATGGTGCCCCTGCGTGAGGCTATCTTATTCCAACTGTGTCATAATATCTATGTACAATAATCCAACTTAGTTTTCAATAAATTGATTTTTCAATAAGTTGATTTTCAATAGAGTAATTTGTTTCAATAAATAGATTTTTCAATAAATTAACTTTTCAATAAGTTTAATTTTTCGATAAATTGATTTTTCAATAAATTAACCTTTCAATGAATTTAATTTTTTCGATAAATTGATTTTTCAATAAATTAATTTTTCAATAAATTTAATTTTTCAATAAATTGATTTTTCAATAAGTTAATTTTTCAATAAATTAATTTTTCAATAAATTAATTTTTCAATAGTTAAATTTTTTAATAAATTTAATTTTCGATAAATTGATTTTTTCAATAAATTATTTTTTTTCAATAAATTTAGTTTTTCGATAAATTGATTTTTCAATAAGTTGATTTTTTTAATAAATTAATTTTTCAATAAATTAATTTTTCAATAGTTAAATTTTTCAATAAATTTAATTTTCGATAGATTTATTTTTCGATAAACTTAATTTTTTTTTATTAAATTTAAAAATTTATTAATTTTTTTTCTTCTTCCAAAATTAATAATTTTTATTTTTTCTTCTTTCTCCGAAATTTCAAAATTGATCATAATTGATTGTTAAGAAAAAATATTCAAGAGATTTATTTTTCTTTTCAAAATTTTATTTTTGATTCCCTTAAACCTTTGCCAAGCAGGTATATTAGGGCTTTGCGTAACCGTGGTTGGTTGCTGACCGCATTTTCAGTTGTTAGTAACTTTGATTGGAGATTTTCTGCATGTTAGTTTTGATTTTGAGATTAATTGTTGCTTACTAGGTCTAGAGGATTGAGCCGCCGAGCTATCCTGCCTAAAGTTACGTGATAGACACAGGGTAGAGCTCACCCGTGTTTCTGATCGTATAGTGCAATTTAAGATTGTTACCCGCTGGTATCCCAGCGAGCTTAAGTAATCCACTGATTGTCTTATAATACTTAGACAATGAGTAACTCTGACCAAAGTGGGGCGCAGGCCTCTTCAAGGCCAAACGACATGCCACATTTGGTCGCAGATCTGGTGAAGCTGTCGGTTGATGAGGTGAGTGAGTTCAGTGGTTACGATGTCAGTGCCTGCGATGACAAGATAAAGGAAATAGTCACGTACATGGAAGACCCTTTTGGCCCCCAACGCTCAGTAACCAAACTTCTGGGCCAACTGGCCATCCTGTACGACCGCCGATCCCAGATGAAAGCCAAACAACACTCTGACGAGATCAGTGCCATGGAACCAGTACATCAGGCAGAGCTTAATGAAAAGTCCCATTTGCAAGGGAGGAATTCCTCTTTACAACAGGAAGTTGATAGGTCCCGTGAAGAATGGGACCAGACACTGCAGGAGTGCGAAAACCTGCGCGAGCAGGTCAAACGTCAGAGTGAAAGAGAGGCAAGATATATAGGAAACGGTCTGTGGCCCTCTGGAATGGAAACAAGGTCAAGAATTGACACCTTATCCGGAGAAGCCAGTGAAGTAGAGACACCAGAAGAGCAACTGCAAGCACGGCCACGCCAACGTCAGGTGGCCGAAACTGATTCACCCTGGCTTATCAATAACGTTGATCAGAGATCCACCCCGGCCAACGCGAGGACAGAGCCAGCAGAAACCCCTAGGAGCACAGTGACTCTTGACCATCAGGCAACACCGAACGCCCGTCCAGCTGACGTTGGAAATCAACTCACCTTAGAAAGGGCTCCCCCTGTACGAAACTTACCTGCTCCATATCAGGACGACGGAAGAACGCCGCCCTGGATGGCTGAAGGATATTCACAATCAGGGAGGAACCCGTCTAACAACCATCCTCCACCTACCACGCAGGCGGCTGAACGATCTGGTTCTGGGTCACATCCGAACTGGTCCACCAATCCGAAGGCACGCCAAGAAGATGGTTTCTATGACCAGCACCAGGAAGAACCGGATTCGGATGACTCTGAGCACCATGAAGCACCAGTGGTACAGGGAATTCGCACCCGACAGATCGAGTCCCTGTCTAAAGACATCGATCGGTTCGATCCCGACGTCCGAGGGTCCAACGTGGACGATTATCTTCGTGAGGTAGAACGCTGCCTCTTGGACATAACCAACCCCTCATCCAGAGAAAAGCTGAAGCTAGTCTGGAAGACGACAGCCAGAAACGTCCACGCCTTCATGGAAACTCTGTCACATAAGGTCAGAGACAATTATTTCGACCTATGTCAGGCCCTGCGCGAAGAGTACTCACTCTTCACCGACCAGGCCTCCGCAACCCTCGGTGCCTTCGCTGTCCTGCAGAGGAAGAATGAATCTCCGAGGGAATATTACAGACGTCTGAGAACGGCGTACTTCCAAGGGCGTAACGCCCCCGGGCTGGAAAACGACACAGCTTTCAAATCCTTGTTCCTGCACAATCTCCACGATAGTGTGCGATATGATGTTACCATGCACTGCAGAGCTGGTGACCACTCGATGCAAGAGATGAGAAGGTACTCTCAACTAGCCTGGGAGACGCGAACACGCCAAAACAAAGGACAAGAACAGGACGTCAGGGTTCTGGGGATCCAAGCTCAACCCCACATGGATCTGGCGCTGGAGGGTAACGAGATACCTCTGGCCAAAACACACCACAGGAGAGAGGATCGTGAACGTCGACCCGTCCAACAGGATCCTAGAAGGAACCAAGAAAGGGAGGGGTCAACCCAGCCCCGCAACCAGAGGTCACAGCACCTAACAACCTCTCAACAGAGAGGCAGGGATTGGGCTGAGCGAGGACGCCACGAGAAGTATGACAACAAATATCCCAAACAAGGGAGGTCACAAGAACATGGGAAGAAACAGGACCCATGGAATCCGCAGGATAATTGGAAGAAACAGGACCCATGGAATCCGCAGGATAATTGGAAGAAACAAGAACATGGGAGGAGACAGGGACCCATGAATCAACAGGAACGCTGGAATCAACAGGAGCTCCCTCCACAAAGGCATCAACAGATGCATCCACAAATGGAAGATCTGATACGCCGATGGGTGTCAGAGGCAGTAGGGAAACAAGATGCCTCTAAGATCCCCACTGCACCGCCGGGTCCCCCAAAGAATCCAGACGGTGGTCCCCCATCAATGTGACTAGAACAGGTGTCCGCCATCCCCACCTCCAGAGTGTACTTTGTCGGTTGGGGAAACTCAAGCACCACTAGACCACACCCTGAAATCTTCACTACAGACACTGCTCCCTTCTTAACTTTCTTGGGCGACCTTGTCCGGAAAGGCAACGCACAGCGCATATATACCTCAGTGGTAATAGGAGGCTGCTTCAGCTCCCTGGCCCTACTTGATTCAGGCTCGGAAATCAGCCTGATGTGTGCTAACACTTTCTCCCAAGTCGAAACAACCATGTTATCCCTTGGAAAACCCCTGCAAATTGAAACCTGCAACATTAATATCACCAGCTACACTCAGGACCAGTCACCCATCACAAAACGTGCCTGGATCGATATCACCTTCCAAGAGATGAGTCTGGCACATCCCATCTACATCTGTTCCATCGACACAGAACCACTGCTCATCGGTCAGGACCTGCTGGATCGATTGGCCCCGCTCATCGACTGTCATCAGGGACGCATTTGGGCTCAAGTCGATAACCCAAAACCTCTCGAGCCTAACGCCAGTCCTCCCATTCAAGTCACTGCCATCCAGACACCCAGCAGAATCTCCCCGATGTACCTGCCCCTTCCAGAAACGGACTCCAGCCCGAATCCCATCAGGACCACGGCAAGTGGGCCCGGGCCACCACATGATTCAGGAAACACTTTCAGAACCCATGATTCATTCCTATGTTCCTTAAACAATGAGAACCCGTCATTATACGTTCCCCGCATCAAAGAAGACGTTTTCCTAAACGGCATCCTGACCTCCAAAACCCTAGTAGCACTCTGGTCCGAGAAATCCGCAATCAGTATGGAAACGTACACTGATCTGTGCAGACTGGAACCCCCACCTCTTTTTGTGCGACGCTGCCACCGACTTCTCTCAGCAGAGATACCACAGACCCCTATCAAAGCGACTGGAGTGTGCGCTATCTCCGTGCGAATCGGAAAACGACAGATCTGGCACTTCGTGAGCGTAGTAGCCCAACTTCCCTTCTCATTCTTGGTAGGAGCAGATCTCCTCATCAGACTTGGAACACAAGTGGACACCATAAACCAAGTTTTGTGGTCACAAGTCAACGCCGAGAGCTACTGCCTGTCCAACGACCTAGTCCAGATGCTCTCTGGACAAACGATTCCCCAAGCCTGCCAGGTCGCCAGTGAGGTTGACATGGTCATTCCTCCACGAACCGCCGGGGCCCCGATCCGACTTGAAATCCTCAAGGGACAAAGGTTACCGGGTCCGCAGGCCTTCTTCCAACCGCTGCCCTCCTTCCAGGAACTTAACCTGGCAGTTTGTGGCACGCCACTGCTGGAAGTGAACCACCGAACGACGTATGTGCTTGTGAAAAACCTCACGCACTGCCCCGTTCAATTAAAAGCACACCAAGTGATAGGAATGTTGATTGACAGCTCATTCCACGATTTCGAGCTGACGATACCGGTCATTGGGGAACTTCCCCCTTCTCTAGCCAAAGACGACGCCGTGGATCAAGTCCTTCACACATTCCCAACCAACATGATCACGGTTATGCGTCATGAGTCACTGCAAGATGAAGCCATTTGTGGAGCCTCCCTGACGACAGAAGGGGACATGATGGTGTATGCTCTAGCAACTCAACCAGGGCAGGACAGCCCAGGGGATGCACAGGCTGCAGAACTATATCCCGGGTTCGAGGCTGAGATCAGACAACAACTAGAGAAAGCAGATGCCCTGACAACAGACGCACAGAGGAAAGTGCTCCGGGATCTGTTCTTTGACTTCCAGTCAATTTTCTCCAAAGACTCTACCGATTGTGGAGTCACTGACCTCCACATGGTGCGTATCCCCACGGATCCAAACGCACCTCCGACCTTCGTACGTCAGTACAAAATCCCATTGGCAGCCTACGAGTCCATTCAAGACATCCTCGACACCCTGTTAGAGAAACGTATAATCAGGGAATGTAATTCAACTTACAATTCACCCATTTGGCCAGTGCTAAAACCAACCGGAAAATGGCGTCTCACCATCGATTACCGTCCTCTGAACAAACAAGTCCCCCTGTCCCGCTGGCCCATGATTCACCTTGATCAAGAGCTAGCCAAAGTAAAAGGAGCCACGTTCTTCTCCACCGTAGACGTGGCAAATGGATTCTGGACTATGAAGGTAGACCAAGCCGACCAGTATAAACTAGCTTTCTCTTTCGGAGGTAGCCAGTACACCTGGAACCGGTGTCCTTTTGGATATTCAAACTCTCCATCCGAGTTCAACATCTTTCTCCACAAAGCCATGAGTGACGCCGCAACACGTGGAAATCTCATTTATGTGGATGACATCCTCATGAGGAGCCAAACCTTTGAGGAACACATAACTGAGATCCGACATGTCCTCAAGCAACTGTCCAATGCAGGAGCCAAGCTGGCTCTCACCAAAGGCCAGTGGTGTCGCACCAAGGTGAAATATGTTGGCCTGATAGTCGGCGCTGATGGCATCGAACCCCAAGCAGGGCGGATACAAGCCATCAAAGACATCAAGGCCCCCAGTCGCCTAACAGAACTCAGAAGTTTCCTCGGGGTCTGTAACTACTCCCGCCAGTTCATTGAAGACTACGCAGAGATAGCCAGACCTCTCACCGAACTCCTGCGCAAAGACAAGCCCTTCGAGTGGGAAGAATCCCAAGAACAATCTTTCCGTCAGATGAAAGAAAAACTCTGTTCGGCACCCTGTCTGGCCTACCCAGACAAAGACAAAGAGTTCCACCTCGAGGCGAGCTTCTCCTCCCACTGTCTCAGTGCGGCCCTGGCACAGAAGTACGACACCGACAAGCGTGTTGTGGCCTACGCCAGTCGACCCCTTAGCGGTGTGGAAATCAAATTTTCAGACTGTGAGAAAGCACTCCTGTCCACAGTCTGGGCTGTAGAACACTTCCGCAGCTACATCGGAGGACAGAAGGTCATCATAGAGACGTGCCACCAACCCGTAGCCTTCCTGAACAGCCAAAGACTGAGAGAAGGACGGGTCACAAACAGCCGCATAGCCACATGGATGATGGCACTGCAAGGCTACGACATCGAAGTGAAATACGCCCAAAACAACAAGATGGCCCTGGGTAAAGGCTTGGCGGAGTGCCACCATTGTGATGAAAATGAACAATCAGACCCCATCTCTCTCCCAACAACCACTCCATCACTGCCTTCCAACCACCGTTATTATGAAGAAAACGTCTGCGAAGATCTTCCCAAGGTCTATGTTGATGGCTGCTCGTTCCACCACGAGAGCCAGCTCCGGGCAGGAGCTGGCATTGCCTGGGCCAACTACAGCAGCAGCGAACCAACTCACTACAAGCTAGGGCCCAAGACCAGCCAGTACGCAGAGATCGCTGCTATACTCATCGTCCTTCAACAAGCAGTCAAGCTGGCTATAACGCAGTTGGTGATCTGTTCAGATTCAAACTATGCCCGTCACAGTTTCATCTCCCATTTTCCCTTATGGAAGGAAAAAGGAATGAAAAATGCCAGGAACAAGGAAGTCAAGCACTCAGAACTCTTCCTGACCTGTGATCAGTTGGTAACAGACCAAGGGCTGATAGTTTACTGGAAGAAAGTCAAAGGTCACTCCCAACTAGCTGGACCAGACAAAGACGGCAACGACGAAGCAGACCGACTAGCCAAGCTAGGAGCAGACGAAGGCGTGCACTGGGAACTACAGGGCGATGGACTTCAAAGTCCCCAAAACTGCGTAGTGAACGCGATCACCCGACGACAGGCAAGGGAGCGACAAGAGAACCCCCAAGCCTGCGACCAGATCCTGCATCTGGGTCGTAAACCTGAAGATACAGACTTGGTTGCAATGCAGGAACAGGATCCCGTCATCAGTGCCATCCGCCAGATAGTCGCGACACCTCCCCCGCAAGACTCCCAACCATTCACTGACCAACCCAAGGAGGTACGGGCATATCAAACGGCACTACCCCACCTGAAGATGGAAAAGGATCTGCTCATCTACACCCGTAATGGCCAAGGACCAAACCGGTGGGTCGTTCCGACCAACCACCGGGGGGTAATGTTGTCCCACGCTCACGATTCCCTTGTCGGTGGCCATAGAGGTTACAAGGCTACTCTAAGCACCCTGCAGCAAGTCGGGTACTGGCCATCAATGGCCCATGACACCCAATCATACGTCCGAGGGTGCCTTACCTGTTGCCAGTTCCAACCGTCATCACCACTGAGTCGCGCCCCACTTCAAGGAAGGGGGGTCTCATTTCCATGGTCCCACCTTCAGATCGATTGGATTGGACCGGTCCCAAAGTCATCACGAGGCAACAAGTACCTGCTCACCGTTACTTGTGCCTTCACCAAATGGGTGGAATGCCTCCCAGCGTCCAATGACACAGCCGTCATCACAGCAGTCCTACTGCTAAATCATGTGTTCAGTCGCTGGGGCCTACCACTTTCAATTGATTCGGACCGGGGAACCCATTTCACATCTCACGTCATGACCTCCCTCTGCGACATACTTGGAGTTGAAGTCAGATTCCACATCTCCCATCACCCCCAATCGTCAGGCCAAGTAGAACGTGCCAACCGGACCATTATCCACATGCTGAAGAAGTACGTAGGAAGCAATGGAAAGGACTGGGACGTAAAACTTCCCCTGGTGCTGATGGCAATCAGGTCCACCCCGCACCGCTCCACAGGTGTCACCCCCTTTGAGATGATGACAGGAAGACAAATGACTCTCCCCCTGCATCTGTTGTACCATGCGGAAGACCTCAGCGTTGTGACCGCATACACTGCACATCAGTACGTGGCAGAGCTACGTGACCATCTGAAGACGACCTTTGCACTGGCACAAGAAACTCTGGAGGCCAGTGTGAAAGCTTCAAAAGCCTACTATGACAAGAAAACCTCCCACCATGAATACGAAGTGGGTGACAAGGTTTTCTATTTCAAGTTCATAAGACCAGTGGGGGTCTCCAAGAAATTCCTCCCCAGCTGGATAGGTCCCTTTGAGGTCGTGGGGAAACTCTCACCGGTAGCATACCGAATCAGGATCCCGAAACAGAGAAGACCCCCCACGTACAAATGGGTCCATTCAAACCAGATTAAGCCATACCATCCTTCCCCAATCTCAGGAGCAGAGGCCTACCCCACGTCAGAAAGGGGGGAGGCAGCCCAACTCCTAGATGAAAACCACTGAACCACTCACAGCATCAATAGTCGCATGCGTAAAATTCAACCCACCAGCATGCATTAATATAAATCTTCATTCCATTTTCAGTATTAACTAGGGTTTATTTGTTTCAAATTTCTTTCTGCACAGATACATTCAGAAACTCCAAGCGAAATTGGACTCACTCCTTTTCATTCCCAAAAGAAAGGCTAAGATAGCTCCCCGGGCTACCCAAGACATCCCACTAATTTAAGAAATTTCTGTCTGTCTCTCTTGCGCCGTTTTTCCTTTCCTTTCTTTTCATTTCACCTTTCGTATCAATTCACAGGTATGTTACAATTACTGCCGAGAAGAGGGTGTGAAACTGAAATCGTGTGCTGTGTTTTTAGGAATAGTATATCGTCTCTCTGCCTAGATTTTGCCTCTGTCTGCCCAGACATAAATGTCTCACTCTGTCAAGATTATGCCTCCGTCTGCCCAGACATATATGCTCTCTCTCTGCCGAGGACAAACACCTCATGTAAAATGAACTGACTTTTCATTCTTCCCACTTCACTCAAGGATTATCCCATGGATTATAATTGGACTGTTGACCCTTGTTTGCTCTGAAAACCGCGACTAACGTCCCACTCTCCAGACCAAAGGGGGGATGTTGGGACCTACAGCCACAGAGAACCATAAAATGAGGACTGGTGGAAGATTCCACTCCAGCCTAAAGTACGGGGGGGGAGCAGGCTACAGTTGGAACTGTCAATGACCCCTGCTGTGTCTCTAGCCGCGCCTCAGATTTTGAACTCTGACCCTCCTATTGGCCTAAGACCCTTAACCCTGCTAGAAGGCGGGAGTTACCTCTAAGGTGCTATTTAAGGGCAAACACACCGAAAATATTTCTTTCCAGTTCCACTCACATTAGAGCTAGCATCTCCAGTTTAGTTCTCAGTGATTCACAGGACACAAAGGAAACAAACTTAACAGCTGTTTGATTTTTCATAAGTTTATTTTAAACTTATCTTTTCGTAGTTTCACTTTTAGTTTAAAGCTACTTTTTCTAATCCAGTTTAAGCTTAACTTATCCTTTTTTAGTACATCGTAAGCTTATTTTTCCTATTTTTACTTAAAGCTTTTAATCTGAATAGCGCGCGGCAGAAACTCCCCCCTCACTCGCTGGCCGAGAACAGAGACACTTTCCCCGCTATCCACGGACAATCCGGCGACGGTTGTTCCTTCCTGCAGACGGGCAAAGACCTTGCCAAGGAGAACGAGAAGCATTCTCTCCGAGACGGGCAAAGACCTTGCCAAGGAGAACGAGAAGAATCCTCTCCGATTCGGCCCAGCGCAATCTCGCCGTCGCCCCCAGCGGCTCCGCGATCAGCGGCCCGAGGCCAGGACATCATCCACTTCCTCCTTCCGGGATTCGCGCTACTCCGGTCGTGCACGAAACCCCGCGAAGCAACACGAAGTAAGAGACATATGTCTGGGCAGAGTCTAGTTTAATAATTAGCGTGTTTTTGTATATGATTGTACTTTTATAGAAAGACCGCCGTGTCGATCTTATTGTGAAAAGCGCGCGGTGACGATCCGGCGCTTCCTGTTTGATTCGTGTTTCCGTCAGGCCGATCTCACAGAAGACGTGCATCTGTTAAAAGACACCTCTCACGTAGCTGGATTGCCGGCCTCACTGTGTGATCGCCTCTGACGGCGTTTTTAAGATCATCTCCGATCTGTGTTACTATATGTTTCTCTCTTTCTCTCTATTGTATTCTCTCACATCCGCCGACATACACATCCTCGCCCACGCACACACACATAGTCGCATTACATATAGTCATTCTGATATCAAGGAGGGCCTGAACGCACCTCGACGCCATTCGGCGCTAAAGCTAAGCTAAGCTAAGACAAAGAATCCCTTTGTCCTCCCTCGACCTTTGTCCCACGTGTGTTTTAAGTCGGCCATCTTTGACCATCTTGACTCTAAGTTACGTGGTCCTTCGACCATTGATTGCAATACACATCGAGGCCCGCCCTCCATTTATCTAAATTCCTTAGGCGACTCCGCCATTTTGAGTTGTAGTCCTGGTGTATATTACATCACCAATTTTGTAGTCAAACCCCCAGGGTTAAGCCGGCCCTCTTAAACTTCGTGAGTCATCGACCCCCCTTTTTCCCTCTCTCTCTCACACACACATACACTTCCCCCCACTCACACACACACACACATGAACACACACACAGCCCTATCAGAAGGATGGCAGTGTGATCAATTGTGCTAAATGTGCTGCGACTGTATTGGATATAGCGGATTGTGTTAAATGAAGAATCATTTGGAACAACTTTGACTTTTATATCTTTTTAATAAACCCCTTTTATACTTAAAGTATTCGAATCTTGTGATTATTGGTGCATATTTATGTGAACACAGTTGGATAACGATAGCCAGTGCTTGAACTCAAACCCTTCATCGTTTATTATATAATCCCTAATATTAACTATTGAGATTATTAATTTAACTTTATCAGATGAGACTGATACTTATAGACTTATTCGTTGGTCCCTGTAACCAGGGTGGTGCCCCTTCTCGAGTATTAATATAGATAGTAGCATTCTTAAATTGACGATTTTATTGTTGTGACTAATTATTTCATTATTCTTGGTTGATAACCTTATCATTATTAATTGATAGCTTGTACTTTCTAAATTGATAATTACTTGTTTTTCATTAGTAGTTGTTATTCATTGATTGATTATTCTTAAAGTTTACATTAATTATTTAATTATTCTTAATCAATAAACTTTATCATTCTCAAATTAGTGATTTAATAATTCTTAATTGTTGAACTTCCTTATTTACTCATTAATGGTTTTATTGTTATTTGATTACTGATCATCTTCAATTAATAATCTAATTATTTTGTTTAATAAATAATCTTTATTGTTTCAATAATCATATTCCATGATTATTGATAATTAGCCAACGTCGAGTCCCCCTACTATTGCACAACAACATGATGGATACACGTCTTTATTTTTATTTTATCTTTATTTTAATCTTAATCCAGTGACTTTAAATGTCATCGGTTGAGATATTTGCTCAACCTCAAGGTTTTAATTGTTTTTTAAATACTTTTGATTTATGGATTCATCTTCTCCGTGCCTCATGACCTCCAGGTTTATTGTTTTAAACGATTATCTTATCGTCGATCGACTAATTGAATCAGCGCTCAGCACATAAGGTTTAACATCTATTGAATATGTGGTTATTCTAAGGGACTCTGTGTTAAAGGTCTGAGCAACAACATGTGGCTTCACACACTGAGCAGTGTTAACGTGTCGGTTCACACTCACACGGAGCCGAGCGGAGCCAGAGCAGTCTCCTCCCGCTCATCTGTGGCCTATGTTAATATGATTAGACTGGATTATGGTAATGTGCGGGGGGGGGATCTGGTGCCGCGCTCGTTTCGGGGAATGGTTAATTGGTTGGGCTGCTTTGATGTCGTGGTGATGAGAGAGGGGGGGTTGGTGGGAAACGACTGGCGAGAGGCGCCCGGCAAACCCCGGCCCTTTTTATTTTTGGCCTGTGAGGGATCGGTGCTGGGAAGTGGTGAAGAGGAATGAGACCTGATGAAGACGATGAGGAAGCAGGTCTGCGGATATTCAGAGGACATGTTTCAATCTGTCCCGCTGAGCCAAGTCAACCGTCCATCTCATTGAGTTTCTGTTGGGGACGTGATGAACGTTCTTTAAATCCAACACTTTTTTGGGATTTTCAATTAAATAGACTACACTAGTTGTAAACGTGTGTGTTTGTAACGTTGTGTTGACGCTGTGCAGCTTCTTCACAACTCTTCCTCGTCATTAGTGAGTCGCCCTCAAGCTCTTCTTCAATATTCGGTCACTTTTTATTGTAAAAAAACTTTGTGTTCATCCAACCTGGTTCCTCTGCACTGAAGATTTTAATAGTGTCATTATAAACTGACTTCGCTTTGTTACGGTTCACGAATGTGGTTTATATATAAGTTTGAATGATTTAGTGAACTACTGTTATTTTGTTTTGAAATGCATTTCCACATTGACACGATCACAAAAAACAAACACTGTGCTTTTACTTTGAAGACAAATTTTGGAGATCAGAACCTGTGACTCCTTCAAATAAACAAAATACTGAAAGTGACGTAGCAGCGATTTGGACCCAGTTACTGACCAATAATTTATCTGAGGACGTAGAAGAAGACATGTTCAACACATGTCCACAGACTGAAGACCCCCCCTGTCTGATAAGAACCAATCAGGAAGCAAATGCAGGCGACGGTTTCCAAACGTCTCATTTCAGCTCGTCCAGACCACAACGCAGATCTGGAGTTTTCAAACTAAAACGAGGGCAGAGTTGGTGACGCATTTCAAAATAAAGGCATTGTGGCTGCAGCCGAGAAGCAAACTGTTTTATCTGCTGTTGGTTTTGGTTTGTCCCTTCAAAACAAAAGCATTCGTATTAACCATGACTGCAGGAGTCAGATTAAAAACCTTTGGGATTAAACCCGGATCTGAAGACTGGACACATTCTTCAGATTAAAAACCAAGATGCAAGCGTGATAAGTAAAAATCTTGCAATTTTATTTGCATATAAAGGCAGCTAAATATATCACAATGAACTGAAAGAGAGAACTAACATTTCCATGAAGAAGGGATACAATCAGAAGAAAGAGCGAGAGAGGAACAGAGCACGAGAAGAGCATTTACAGCGGCAGAGTTGAGACAACTATTGGCAACATTTTTTTTTGTGCTAGCAAGATTGCGTTTACACACAGTGCAAAATTAGAAGAAAGAAGAAAAAAAAAAAAAAAAGCAATAAAAACACAAATACTATCAGATTTACACTTTAAAGGACAACTTATTGTTTAGGCAGGTGTGTTGTCGGGGAACAACCGGCACCTGTTGGATTGTGACTCTGGCAAAATTGTCCTCTCTCATCCAGAATGAGCATCTACCCTACGGGGGGGGGGGGGTGTCGGTATAAAAACAAGAGAGAACCGAGAAGAGCGTCCGAAACATGTCGATCATACAGGTGCACACAGGAAAACCAACAAAAGAAAAAATGCACCAGATTTTCTTTTTTCGTCAAACACAACTTTTAGTACAGATGTTTTACAACATGAATATATAATATATATATATTTTATACATACATTTTCCAAATTAGATCAGAAATCCACGATGGGACGTTACAAAGTTAATTTTTTTCGGTACGTGGGTCGACAGCGTCCTGTCCCTGCGTTGGTCGGGGGGGGGGGGGGGGGGGGGGGGGGGGGGGGTTGTCCTGCGGGGATGATGGGGAATAAATAAAGACTTCTCTCTGAGCTCGCAGAGAGTGGGGCTCTAGCTGAGAACATTAAAGCTAGTTTAAGGCAGCGTCCCTGTCAGCCAATAAGAAAAGAGGAGCTGACGAAAAAAACAAAGCAAAACAACAAAGTAGGAAGAAGAAGAAGAAGAAGAAGAAGAAGAAGACAACCTAAACACAAAAGAAATCTGATGACACAACATAAAAACAACGGCATCCATTGTCCGGCCAATGCAAAACGAACAAAGAGAAATTGTACAAATTCACAAAGCATCATTTATTTTACAGATCTGACCGATATTTATCAAGAGCAAGATTGTTTAACCACAAAATCCCTCGGAAAAGGAAAAGGAGAACACCGGCGTCACTCACACGTCACCCCCCCCTCCCAGCTGGTTTACAAACGCATGCTGCTGAGACGTCAACACGTATTTTTTGTTGTGTTTTATTTAAATACAAACTTTAAAGCAAATTAACTGTAATCGAACCAAAAAGACATCCAAGAGAAGACATGCAGAAGGGACGTGAGACGGAAAGCCAGAGGGGACAGAAGCGTTTGTTGATTTGTGATCATGAAACAGTTTCTTCTTCTTGATTCTTTCTTTCAATCAAGGAATAAAAGTTTGTGATGTTTGAAGGATTCTTTCTTCTGGACGAGGTCTCCACGTCTTCCTGTGGCTGTCGTGTGATTGGCCGGAAGCAGATTCACGCTCTCATTGGTGGAAATCCTTTTTTCCCGTTAAGCACTGAGAAAAATAAAAAGTAAAACCCAGACGGACTGCGTGCAGAAAAACAAAACAAAAAATCGGAGGGAAACCAGAAGTTGGCACAAACTTTAAAAAAAATAAAAAACACCGGTATTCTCCTTTGAACCCCCCCACACCCCCCCCCACAGATCTTCTCCGCCTCAACATCAGCGTCGAGACGAACAAAAGTTTTTGCAAAGAAACACTTAGAAGTTTTTTGTTTTTTTTGTTTTTTAAACTGAACATATTTATAGAAAAAAAAAGTAGTTTAACCTGCCCCTCCCAGCCCCTCCCCTCCCCACCCATCCAGCCCCGCCCCCGCCCCCCGATCCCACGTCCTCTGGTCTCAGGAGGTGGAGGGGTTGGGCAGGTCGAACACGATGGGGGGGTTGGTGGGCTGGAAACTGACCGTGCAGGTCGACGCGTTGACGAACGTCGTGAAGCCGTCTGTCATGATCCCGTATCCTGAGGACAGAGGACAGAGGACAGAGGACACAGGAGTGAGACACACAAAGGAAACTCACGGTCAACATCTTAAACACAAGCATTTATACTTATAACTGTTATAACTCAGTTTACACCACTAACTTTCCAATTAAGTGCTTAAATATTAACCTTAATCTATTTTTTGACGACGTTACAGACACAAAAATGAAGACAAAATTCATAAATAAAACAAATATGTTAACGTTGCAATACGTGAAGAAGACAATGACGAAAATGTCAAGAGTCCATCGTTTATTATCAAGATGAAATAGGGCTTTTTGATTTTTCACCAGTTTCTCACAGAATAATTAATGGTGAAAAAACAGATATATTTAGGGAACGGATTTCTTTGAGCTATTGAGCTCTTAATATGGAAAGGCTCATAGAGTG